>NW_028259461.1:17164907-17167668 GCF_056163025.1 Triticum urartu | reverse complement strand
AGACCGCCTGAAAAAGAATATTTATTATTTGAGCTATATCCTGCCATAAGAAGACCAATAGGAGCTATACTTGAAATGGCAATCCATAAAAAAACACCAATACTAAGATCGGCTAAAACAAAATGATATCCCAAAGGGATAACTAAAAAACTTAATAAAACTGATATGACTGCTATAGAGGGTCCAATGCTAAATAAAGAAATATCTCCTCGGGATGGCAGAATATCTTCTTTAAAAAGTAGCTTAGTCCCATCTGCTATAGCTTGAAGCAGGCCCAGGGGGCCAGCATATTCAGGACCAATACGTTGTTGTATCGACGCAGATATTTCTCTTTCTAACCACACAATTACGAGTACCTCTATTGTTATTCCCAAAAGGAGGGTCAAAATGGGTAGAATCGATATCAGTCCATAGACTTCTTTTAATAATTCCAATTTCGAAAAAGAATTGATAGTTTCTACCTCTACCCTATCTATTATCATTTCAACGATCAACTTCCCCCATAATGATATCTATACTACCTAATATCGTCATGATATCAGCCAATTTCATTTTTTTAACTAGCTGAGGAAGAATTTGCAAATTAATAAACCCGGGTGGACGGATTTTCCATCTCCAGGGGAAAAGGCTATCATCTCCTACTAGATAAATCCCTAATTCACCTTTTGGGGCTTCTACTCTTACATAAAGCTCTTGTCTTGACAATTCAAAATTGGGCGAAGGTTTTTTACCAAGAAATTTATACTCAAAATCATTCCATTCAGAATTATTTTCTTTCTTAAAGCGTCGGACTTCTAAATTTTCATAAGGTCCTCCAGGAATTTTTTCTACAGCTTGTTGAATTATTTTGATGGATTCCCTCATTTCACCAATTCGTACTAAATAGCGAGCTAACGAATCCCCTTCTTTTTGCCATTGGACTTTCCAATCAAATTGGTTGTAAGACTCATAAGGATCTACTTTACGAAGATCCCATTGTATTCCAGAAGCTCGTAACATCGGTCCCGATAAGCCCCAATTTACTGCTTCTTCTCCGCTAATAAAACCTACTCCTTCAACTCGCTCTAAAAAAATTGGATTCTGTGTAATAAGTTGTTGATATTCAACAACTCCGCGTAAAAAATAATCACAGAAATCTAAACATTTATCGATCCATCCATAAGGTAGATCGGCGGCTACTCCTCCGATGCGAAAGTAATTGTGCATCATTCGCATACCTGTAGCAGCTTCAAATAGATCATATATTAATTCTCTCTCTCTAAAAATATAGAAAAAAGGAGTCTGTGCGCCGAGATCCGCCATAAAAGGTCCAAGCCATAGCAAGTGAGAAGCTATCCGGCTTAATTCTAACATAATTACCCTAATATAGCTGGCTCTTTGTGGTATTTGAATATTCTCCAAGAATTCTGGTGCATTTACTGTTATTGCTTCTGTAAACATAGTAGCTAAATAATCCCACCTTGTTACATAAGGTAAGTATTGTATAATAGTTCGGTTTTCCGCGATTTTTTCCATTCCTCTGTGTAAATACCCTAATATGGGTTCACAATCAATAACATCCTCACCATCGAGAGTAACGATCAGTCGAAGAACACCATGCATTGATGGGTGTTGAGGGCCCATATTGACTATCATGAGATCTTTTCTTGTAAGCGGTAGACTCATATCCTTTCTTCCTTAATTCATTATTCCATGAAAATGGATTATTCCATGAATTCCTCAAAGCGAGGCTCATCAAAATGAAAAATCTAAGACTACTATAAGACTACTAAAAAAATAATAAAACAAGAAAAAAATTTGAACGATTAAATTACTGCTCCCGAATATTCAACTGACCGATTAATTTCTTATAACGTACTCTATTTTTCTTTGCCAAATAAGCCAGCAAACGTCGACGTTTTCCCAAAAGTCTTCGTAGACCTCTTTCCGATGAAAAATCTTTTTTGTGTAATTCCAAATGTGAAGCAAGTCTCCGTATCTTATTGGTGAAACTGAATACTTGAAATTCAACAGAACCCCTGTTTTCTTCTTTTTCTTCTTTAACCATAAATCCAAAAATTTTTCTACCTCCTTTCTTTTTCATGTATTTTTCTGATCAGGAAAAATACAAAATTATGTCAGTTATTTTGAAGTTATTCTAATCTCGTACACACACAAATTTGCAATTATTCATCTACTACTGGAATTTGGATTTATTTTATCGATGCAAATTGGATTTGGATAGAAGGGTACATTCTTTCTAATATTTTAGATAGAAGAAATGTTTCTTCTATCTAAAATATTAGAAAGAATTTTGCTGATTTATTTATTGCTATATGCAATTTATGGAATTGATACACCATTTAATTGATATCATTTAGCAAAATGAAACACAGCATATGCATCCATCTTTTGGCTCGAGAATTTCACGGGATAGAGATATGGTATAAGAAATAGACTATTAAGTAACTCTAAATGAATTGTGGATACATCTGTATCCTTAACATACTGAAACGATTGTCATTATTCGTATCAAACCAATAGCGATTCATACAAGCTAAATCTTCTAATCAATGGTGGGCCAATAATGAATTTTTTTGCATATGTATTAAGACGCTTGGCCTGATTTCGAAATTGTCCAGAGTTTTATATGTTGTTTTCATTGCAAAATGATGGGTCTCCTTCCATAACTTTCCAATTACGAGTACGAGAATTGAAAGACATGAAAATTCTCAATTCTCTACGGCGTCTAGTAGATAGAAACAAGAAAATCAGAAGAATC
>NW_028259461.1:17134907-17147407 GCF_056163025.1 Triticum urartu | reverse complement strand
GGTGTTTTCATAGTCATCTCCGAATATTTGCCATCTCGGAATATTTTCGATTTCATTTTTCTATGATATGTCTTTCTATATGAAAATTGGTTATTTACGATGTACGATGATCCCTGTTAAGCATCCATGGCTGAATGGTTAAAGCGCCCAACTCATAATTGGTAAATTTGCGGGTTCAATTCCTGCTGGATGCACACGAACGGGAACATTCCATAAGTCTATTGGAACTGGCTCTCTATCCATGGAATCTCATCCATCATCCATACATAACGAATTGGTATGGTATATTCATACCATAACATAAGAACAATAAGAACTCGAATTCTTATCGATACTGGAACTCAGAGCATAGGAGGGAAAGTCGATTTATGGATGGAATCAAATACGCAGTATTTACAGAAAAAAGTCTTCGTTTATTGGGAAAGAATCAATATACTTTTAATGTCGAATCGGGATTCACTAAGACAGAAATAAAGCATTGGGTCGAACTCTTCTTTGGTGTTAAGGTGGTAGCTGTGAATAGCCATCGACTACCTGGAAAAGGTAGAAGAATAGGACCTATTCTGGGCCATACAATGCATTACAGACGTATGATCATTACCCTTCAACCGGGTTATTCTATTCCACTTCTAGATAGAGAAAAAAACTAAAGGAGAATACTTAATAATACGGCGAAACATTTATACAAAACACCTATCCCGAGCACACGCAAGGGAACCGTAGACAGGCAAGTGAAATCCAATCCACGAAATAATTTGATCCATGGACGGCACCGTTGTGGTAAAGGTCGTAATTCCAGAGGAATCATTACCGCAAGGCATAGAGGGGGAGGTCATAAGCGCCTATACCGTAAAATAGATTTTCGACGGAATCAAAAAGACATATCTGGTAGAATCGTAACCATAGAATACGACCCTAATCGAAATGCATACATTTGTCTCATACACTATGGGGATGGTGAGAAGAGATATATTTTACATCCCAGAGGGGCTATAATTGGAGATACTATTGTTTCTGGTACAAAAGTTCCTATATCAATGGGAAATGCCCTACCTTTGAGTGCGGTTTGAACTATTGATTTACGTAATTGGAAGTAACCAATTAGGTTTACGACGAAACCTAGAAATCGATCACTGATCCAATTTGACTACCTCTACGGGATAGACCTCAACAGAAAACTGTTGAGTAACGGCAGCAAGTGATTGAGTTCAGTAGTTCCTCATAGAAAATTATTGGCTCTAGAGATATGGTAATATGGAGAAGACAAAATTGTTTGAAGCACGCACAGAACCGGAAGCGCCCCTTGTTTCAAAGAGAGGAGGACGGGTTATTCACATTTAATTTGATGGTCAGAGGCAAATTGAAAGCTAAGCAGTGGTAATTAAGACCCCCGGGGGAAAATAGGGATGTCTCCTACGTTACCCATAATATGTGGAAGTATCGACGTAATTTCATAGAGTCATTCGATCTGAATGCTACATGAAGAACATAAGCCAGATGACGGAACGCAGAGACCTAGGATGTAGAAGATCATAACATGAGCGATTCGGCAGATTTGGATTCCTTTCCTATATATCCACTCATGTGGTACTTCATCATATGATTCATATAAGATCCATCTGTCTAGAGATCGTCATATACATCTAGAAAGCCGTATGCTTTGGAAGAAGCTTGTACAGTTTGGGAAGGGGTTTTTTGAGAGAAAAGAAGAATCTACTTCAACCGATATGCCCTTAGGCACGGCCATGCATAACATAGAAATCACACGTGGAAGGGGTGGGCAATTAGCTAGAGCAGCAGGTGCTGTAGCGAAACTCATTGCAAAAGAGGGTAAATCGGCCACTTTAAGATTACCATCTGGGGAGGTCCGTTTAGTATCCCAAAACTGCTTAGCAACAGTCGGACAAGTGGGTAATGTTGGGGTGAACCAAAAAAGTTTGGGTAGAGCCGGATCTAAGTGTTGGCTAGGTAAACGCCCCGTAGTAAGAGGGGTAGTTATGAACCCTGTGGACCACCCCCATGGGGGCGGTGAAGGGAAAGCTCCCATTGGTAGAAAAAAACCCACAACCCCTTGGGGTTATCCTGCGCTTGGAAGAAGAACTAGGAAAAGGAAAAAATATAGCGATAGTTTTATTCTTCGTCGCCGTAAGTAAATACGTAACTAGGAATATGGAAAATTGCATTTTTGGAATTTGCAATAATGCGATGGGCGAACGACGGGAATTGAACCCGCGCATGGTGGATTCACAATCCACTGCCTTGATCCACTTGGCTACATCCGCCCCTTATCCAGCTAAAGGATTTTTTTCTTTTTTCCATTGATCATTATTCTATTTATTCTGACCTCCGTACTTCGATCGAGATATTGGACATAGAATGCCACTCTTTAAAAAGGAAAAAAGGAGTAATCAGCTGTGACACGAAAAAAAACGAATCCTTTTGTAGCTCATCATTTATTGGCAAAGATAGAAAAGGTCAATATGAAGGAGGAGAAAGAAACAATAGTAACGTGGTCCCGGGCATCTAGCATTCTACCCACAATGGTTGGCCATACAATCGCGATTCATAATGGAAAGGAACATATACCTATTTACATAACAAATCCTATGGTAGGTCGCAAATTGGGGGAATTCGTGCCTACTCGGCATTTCACGAGTTATGAAAATGCAAGAAAGGATACTAAATCTCGTCGTTAACTGAATTCTGAATAGAAAGATTAAGAAGAAAAAAAGATTCAAAATAAAGACAGAAATACCCAATATCTTGCTAGAACAAGATATTGGGTATTTCTGTCTTCAAAAATTCTTATATGTTAGCAGAAAAACCTTATCCATTAATAGATGGAACTTCAACAGCAGCTAAGTCTAGAGGGAAGTTGTGAGCATTACGTTCGTGCATTACTTCCATACCAAGGTTAGCACGGTTGATGATATCAGCCCAAGTATTAATAACGCGACCTTGACTATCAACTACAGATTGGTTGAAATTGAAACCATTTAGGTTGAAAGCCATAGTACTAATACCTAAAGCAGTTTCGGCAGCCGCAAATGCTACTCATTATAGGGATTTCGACAAAGCGAATTTATTTATTACTAAAGCCGAAGTCAGTAGGAGTACTATTATGAAGAAATTCAGACCTCGAGCTCGAGGACGTAGTTTCCCCATAAAAAAAAGCATGTGTCATATAACAATTGTACTAAATATAGTAAAGAAATCTAAATAACCTTTAGATCCATCTAAGATTTCGATTCCCAGTAAAAAAAATATAGAATAGAAAAATATGGGACAAAAAATAAATCCACTCGGTTTCAGACTTGGTACAACCCAAAAACACCATTCCTTTTGGTTCGCACAACCAAAAAATTATTCTGAAGGTCTACAGGAAGATAAAAAAATAAGGGATTGTATCAAGAACTATATACAAAAGAATAGGAAAAAGGGCTCGAATAGAAAAATAGAATCAGACTCAAGTTCCGAAGTAATTACACATAATAGAAAAATGGACTCAGGTTCAAGTTCCGAAGTAATTACACATATAGAAATCCAAAAAGAAATCGATACGATCCACGTCATAATCCATATTGGATTCCCAAATTTATTAAAGAAAAAAGGAGCAATCGAAGAATTAGAGAAAGATCTACAAAAGGAAATTAACTCTGTAAACCAGAGATTTAATATTTCTATCGAAAAAGTTAAAGAACCTTATAGACAGCCTAACATTCTTGCAGAATATATAGCTTTCCAATTAAAAAATAGAGTTTCATTCCGAAAGGCAATGAAAAAAGCCATTGAATTAACTAAAAAAGCAGATATAAGGGGAGTAAAAGTAAAAATTGCGGGTCGTCTCGGAGGAAAAGAAATTGCACGCGCCGAATCTATTAAAAAGGGTAGACTTCCCCTCCAAACAATTCGCGCTAAAATTGATTATTGCTGCTATCCAATTCGGACTATCTATGGAGTATTAGGTGTAAAAATTTGGATATTCGTAGACGAAGAATAAGTAATCTTGTCTTCGGATTCTGTCCATTGATAGAATAAAAAATGACAAGAGACTTTTTTCCTGAAATCCCTGCAAAAGAAGAAATTATACCTCTTTCTATAAGATTTAATGAAAATTGATAAATCATTTAATATAATTGCTATGCTTAGTGTGTGACTCGTTATTTTTTTCTTTTTTTTAAGAAAAAAACTTAGTAATTATAGAAAATTAACTAATAACCAACCTATTGCTTCGTATTGTCGAGATCCTAACTAAGAAACAGTCACTATATGAATAAATACCTCTATCATAACATAAATGAGTAGATGTGTCATATAGTTGTAGCAACTGCAATTTTTTCTCTAAAAAAGAAAAGGGATTCTAGGTTGTGAAGCAAAACTAAAGGGATGTGGATAAAGGGAGGGATGATAGAAAGAAGGAAGAGGAAATAAATAAGATATAGGATTCCACTATGTATGGTCTATGAATTACATCATAAAAGGCAATGTGATAAAGCATCAATATAATAAAAATAATAGAGAATTAAAAATTGTAACTTGAAACAAGAACTACAAATTTAAAGCAATAATAAAGAGCCGCCCGGGTTAATAAAACTGAGAAAATTAACTCGGAAAGAAATTTTTTGGAAGCTCCGTTGCGGGATTCAGACCTAACCATTCAAGGAGAAGCAGTGGGAACGACAGAACCTATGATTCCATAGGATTTTATTGAAAAGAATCCTAACACTTCATTGGGTGGGATGGCGGAACAAACCAAAAAAATTGTCTTATTTGGTAAGTTTATAAATTAACAAATAAGACAGGAAAGAGTAAATATTCGCCCGCGAAATTCTTATTGAATTAGAATACTTTACCGCGATTCAATAAGAGTAAAAATAAGGATTTTTTTAAGAAGGATTACATTATCTATAAATATAGAATTTAGATAAATATACACACACATCTGGATATATTCTAGATCTTCTTTTTTGACTATATATTATATTTTTCTGTTTTAACAAATTCAATATAAAAAAAACCGAACTTTTTCTATTATCTATTAATGTGTATCTATCCGTACCGTAATATTTTGGAATATTATGAATTAGAGAAATTTACATGCTTTCTGATTCCATTCGCGAGGAGCTGGATGAGAAGAAACTCTCATGTCCAGTTTTGCAGTAGAGATGGAACTAAGAAAGAGAACCATCGACTATAACCCCAAAAGAACCAGATTTCGCAAACAACATAGAGGAAGAATGAAAGGAAAATCCTGCCGAGGCAATCGTATTTGTTTTGGTAGATATGCTCTTCAAGCACTTGAACCCGCTTGGATCACGGCGAGACAGATAGAAGCAGGACGAAGAGCAATAACACGATATGCACGTCGTGGTGGAAAAATATGGGTACGTATATTTCCCGACAAACCGGTTACACTAAGACCCACGGAAACACGTATGGGCTCGGGAAAGGGGTCCCCCGAATATTGGGTATCCGTTGTTAAACCTGGTCGTATACTTTATGAAATGGGGGGAGTATCTGAAACTGTAGCTAGAGCAGCTATCTCCATAGCTGCCAGTAAAATGCCCATACGAAGTCAATTTATTCGATTAGAGATATAGAACCCTAAAAGGGGTATGGAAGATAAAAAAAAATGCTCGGTTTTTCTTTCTGGAAAGACAATATTTCTTTCATCCTTTTGCATTGAAATAACAAATTGAAATCAAAATAATATGATTCAACCTCAGACCCTTTTAAATGTAGCAGATAATAGTGGAGCTCGAAAATTGATGTGTATTCGAGTCATAGGAGCTGCTGGTAATCAGCGATATGCTCGTATTGGTGATGTTATTGTTGCTGTAATCAAAGACGCATTGCCCCAAATGCCTCTAGAAAGATCCGAAGTAATTCGAGCTGTAATTGTACGTACATGTAAAGAGTTCAAATGCGAAGACGGTATAATAATCCGCTATGATGACAATGCTGCGGTTATAATTGATCAAAAAGGCAATCCAAAAGGAACTCGAGTTTTTGGCGCGATTGCCGAGGAATTGAGAGAATTGAATTTTACCAAAATAGTTTCATTAGCTCCTGAAGTATTATAAATACTAGTAGGCGAAATTGAGACCAAAGAATTAATTTAGTAGATTGTGTTTTACGTATATGTTTTAAAATCCAAAATGAAAAAAAAAAAAAGAAAACATGTTGATTATAGAAAAATTAGGAGGAACCTAGAATTAGAGTCTTATGGGCAAGGACACTATTGCTGATTTACTAACCTCTATAAGAAATGCGGACATGAATAAAAAAGGAACAGTTCGAGTAGTATCTACAAATATTACCGAAAACATTGTTAAAATACTTCTACGAGAGGGTTTTATTGAAAGTGTTCGGAAACATCAGGAACGTAACAGATATTTCTTGGTTTCAACTTTGCGACATCAAAAGAGAAAGACTATAAAAGGAATATATAGAACAAGAACCTTTTTAAAGCGTATCAGCCGACCCGGCTTACGAATTTATACCAACTATCAAGGAATTCCTAAAGTTTTGGGTGGAATGGGAATTGCTATTCTTTCTACTTCTCGAGGAATAATGACAGATCGAGAAGCTCGACTAAACAGAATTGGGGGAGAAGTCTTATGTTATATATGGTAATCGCCCCGCCTATAGTGCTCGAATTCTATCTCGCCCTTCCTATTTTTAAAATAAAAATAGAAAAATAGGAGAAAAAAAAATATGACAGAAAAAAAAAATAGGAGAGAAAAAAAAAACCCGAGAGAAGCAAAAGTAACTTTCGAAGGTTTAGTTACGGAAGCCCTACCCAATGGAATGTTCCGCGTTCGGCTAGAGAATGACACCATCATCCTAGGCTATATTTCAGGAAAGATACGGTCTAGTTCTATACGAATACTGATGGGGGATAGGGTCAAAATTGAAGTAAGTCGTTATGATTCAAGCAAGGGACGTATAATTTATAGACTTCCCCATAAGGATTCGAAGCGTATCGAAGACTCGAAGGATAGCGAAGATTTGAAGGATAGCGAAGATTTGAAGGATACCAAAGATTCAAAGGATTAGGTTTTTCTTTTTTTTTCTAGGGTAATAAATTCTAAGTTCTAAAATTCAAGCGAAGAGACTTATTTTTTCCAAAAGATTAGATTCATAGTTTAAAAAAGGATACGGAAATATGAAAATAAGAGCTTCCGTTCGTAAAATTTGTACAAAATGTCGACTGATTCGTAGGCGTGGACGAATTAGAGTCATTTGCTCTAATCCGAAGCATAAACAAAGACAGGGGTAATCTTTCGAAAAAGAACTTTACTTTCTAAAAAGTAAAAAAAAGTACCCGCGGAAATGTTCCAATTCCAAATAAAATAATTTCATTTAAAATAATTAAAGTAAAGGGTTTATTTTACCCTGAAACGGATATCTTTGTATCTTTTTTTCTTTTTTTTATTTCTAACTCATATTTATGAGATAATAAAATATGGCAAAAGCTATACCAAAAATTGGTTCACGTAAGAAAGTGCGTATTGGTTTACGTAGGAATGCACGTTTTAGTTTACGGAAGAGTGCACGTAGAATAACAAAAGGGGTTATTCATGTTCAAGCTAGTTTCAACAATACCATTATAACTGTTACAGACCCACAAGGTCGGGTGGTTTTTTGGTCCTCGGCCGGTACTTGTGGATCAAAAGCTCAAGAAAAGCATCACCCTATGCTGGTCAAAGAACAGCAGTAGATGCTATTCGTACAGTAGGTTTGCAACGAGCAGAAGTTATGGTAAAGGGCGCTGGTAGTGGAAGAGATGCCGCATTACGAGCCATTGCTAAAAGTGGTGTGCGATTAAGTTGTATACGCGATGTAACACCTATGCCGCATAATGGATGTCGACCGCCTAAAAAAAGACGTCTGTAAAAGAATTAACCCGCTTTCAACTTTCATTTCAAGAGAAATAAACGATTCAATGATAAAATAATAATACTAGTCTATTATGGTTCGAGAGGAGGTAGCAGGATCCACTCAAACACTACAGTGGAAGTGTGTTGAATCAAGAGTAGATAGTAAGCGCCTTTATTATGGTCGTTTCATTCTGTCCCCGCTTAGAAAAGGTCAAGCGGACACCGTCGGTATTGCCTTGCGAAGAGCTTTACTTGGAGAAATAGAAGGAACATGTATCACACGTGCAAAATTTGGGAGCGTGCCGCACGAGTATTCTACAATAGCAGGTATTGAAGAATCCGTACAAGAAATTTTACTAAATTTGAAAGAAATTGTATTGAGAAGTAATCTCTATGGAGTTAGAGACGCATCCATTTGCGTCAAAGGTCCTAGATACATAACTGCTCAAGATATCATCTTACCGCCTTCCGTAGAAATCGTTGATACGGCACAACCTATAGCTAACTTGACAGAGCCCATTGATTTCTGTATTGATTTACAGATCAAGAGAGATCGTGGATATCAGACAGAACTCAGAAAGAACTATCAAGATGGAAGTTATCCTATAGATGCTGTATCCATGCCTGTTCGAAATGTGAATTATAGTATTTTTTCTTGTGGGAATGGAAATGAAAAACACGAGATACTTTTTCTAGAAATATGGACTAATGGAAGTTTAACCCCTAAGGAAGCACTTTATGAGGCTTCTCGTAATTTGATTGATTTATTTCTTCCTTTTCTACACGCGGAGGAAGAGGGCGCTAGTTTCGAAGAAAATAAAAACAGGTTTACTCCACCCCTTTTTACTTTTCAAAAAAGATTAACTAATCTAAAGAAAAACAAAAAAGGAATTCCATTGAATTGTATTTTTATTGATCAATTAGAATTGACTTCTAGAACGTATAATTGTCTAAAAAGGGCCAATATACATACACTATTGGACCTTTTGAGTAAGACTGAAGAAGATCTTCTGAGAATTGACAGTTTTCGTATGGAAGATAGAAAACATATATGGGACACTCTAGAGAAGCATCTCCCAATTGATTTACTTAAGAATAAACTCTCGTTTTAAATCCATTGCAATTTTTTTTCTTCTTCTTTTTCGAGTTAGAATAAAAAGAAAACAATTTAGCATCTTTGGTACAATCTATATTTTCGCGAAATGGATCATAATAAAATGGATTTTAGGTATCTAGGGAAGATTCACTTGGAAGTAACTATTTCCTAGATACCTATGGTACTTCACGGTTGAATGAATCAAAAAATATCTAAAAAAGACCTAAAGTTAATGATTTATCAATGGGTAATGTTGCTCCAATACCTAACCAAAGAGCTACTACAGTACCGATTAAAAAAACGGTCGTAGCTACTGGGCGGCGAAATGGATTTTGGAATTTATTGACATTCTCTAGAAAAGGTACTGTCAATAAGCCTGTTGGCACAGAAACCATTAAAAGAACGCCCAATAACTTATTGGGTACCGTACGGAGTATTTGAAACACGGGAAAGAAGTACCACTCGGGTAATATTTCCAGAGGAGTTGCAAACGGATCTGCCGGTTCACCAATCATTGATGGCTCGAGAACCGCTAAACCTACATTACATGCAATAGTACCTAGAATTACTACTGGAAAAATATATAAAAGATCGTTGGGCCATGCGGGTTCCCCGTAATAATTATGTCCCATCCCTTTAGCTAATTTAGCTCTTAATACAGGATCATTTAAGTCTGGTTTCTTTGTTATTGGGATAGGTGAACTCTTTAGGATCCATCCCCCAAAGGAACCGGACATGAGAATTTATCATCATCCGGCTCGAGCAAGAGTGAAAGAAATAAGACCGCGGAAGATCCTTAATAGAATTAAGGTTTATAATGACTCAATGACTCTAGGCAAGAAAAGCTTTATCAGATTCTCTTTTCCGAAGTTGCACCTACAACTACTCATTGAAAATAATCCTATTCTTATGGGTAAATGCTCAATATCCAAGTGGGCTTACAAATTTGATCATGATCAATTGCTTTGTGGATTGTCTCATGTCTCTTGATTAGTTGGTATTTATCCCCTCAATATCGCAAGTTTCTTACCTCCAAACAAAATATTTACTTGTTACTAATAAAAAATCAAAAAGTTTAGCCTACATTCTTCCTTAGATCCCTTCTTTTACTCCGATAGTATTGCGGATCACAATCGATGCAAAGAAAATGAATGCATTTCCATACTATAATAAAAAGGTAAGTGTAATAAATAGAGAACTGGATCATGTCACATGACTTATTCCATTTCTACTCTATGGGATCTTACGGAGCCTGTTCATGGATGACATGGTTGCGGTATGATCATAGAAGATATTCTCCTCAAGTGAACCAGCCTATCCTTCCTAGGTAGGGGACTTACATGTTGATTGGATGCGGAGACACCTTTGGTTGTGAATTCTAATGTGGCAGATCCAATTCTTTATCTGCATGGCCAAATCAATAATTCAAGTCACACACTCCCATAATCCGCCTTTTTTCTTTCGTAAAATTAACTTCAACTATTTGTATTGTATAAAAATACTTTGGAGTTGAAGAGAAGTATCCAAATGACATGTGTTATTTTACAATAACCCATGCTTGTAGCAATGAAATACCAAAACCTACCCGATATGATATATGATAATTATAATTCTCTATGATATGCCTTCCCTATAAAGGACCCGAAATACCTTGCTTACGTATCATTGGAAAGTGCATTAACATAAATACGGCAGTAAGCAGAGGCAGTACAAAGGTATGTAAACTATAAAAACGAGTCAAAGTGGATTGGCCCACACTAGCACTTCCGCGTAATAACTCCACTAAAGGCGATCCTATTACCGGAATGGCGTCAGGTACACCTGTCACAATTTTGACTGCCCAATAGCCAATTTGATCCCAAGGCAAAGAATAACCAGTTACACCAAATGATGCAGTCAAAACAGCCAAAACCACACCTGTGACCCAAGTTAATTCGCGGGGTTTTTTAAATCCCCCTGTGAGATACACACGAAATACATGCAGGATCATCATTAAAACCATCATACTTGCTGACCATCGATGAACTGATCGGATTAACCAACCAAAGTTGGCCTCGGTCATTATGTATTGAACCGAGGAAAAAGCCTCTGTAACGGTTGGTCGGTAGTAAAAAGTCATAGCAAAACCGGTAGCGACTTGTACTAGAAAACAAGTAAGTGTAATTCCCCCTAAACAATAAAATATGTTGACATGGGGAGGAACATATTTACTAGTTATATCATCTGCAATTGCCTGAATCTCAAGACGTTCCTCAAACCAATCATATACTTTATTGAGATAGGTAACTAACCCGAGTCCCCCTCTAAGAGCCGTATATGAAAATTTCATCTCGTACGGCTCAAGCAGAAACACAAAAATTTTCAACGAATATTAGAAAAAAGGTTCAAAACTTCATCAGCCACTGAATTGGGTCGATTTGCCTTGAAGATATCAAATAAGAAAAATCCGGAATATCTTCTTTGTGATGATAATGCCAAAAAATCTCAAGTTGGCGCGTCTTTCTTTCTTCCTTTCCCTTATGTTGGTCATTAGAGGCTTCTTGACTTTTCTCTTCCCTATAAAGGATTTGTTTTTTTATGCGTAATATAGAAATTATCTTGTTGAGATCCTATGAATCAGTTCAATTAAAACCTTAGATTCATACTAGAGCCACGATGATTTAGTCTCAAGCTAAACAAAAGGCAAGGGTTCTTCGAATAAGAACCGCTTGATAATCATTTATTGAATCAGTGTAATGACTCGACAAAATCGAGAGAAAAAAAGTTGTCTTTTGGGCAAACAAAATTGGAAGGAAGAAAATTTCTTTTTTATTTTTATTTAAGAACTACTTGAATTTTTCAGTCTGGTTGCGAGGTCTTAATAGTGAGTATGAATCATAGTTCCATTTTTTTTTGATCCACTCTATCTATTTCGTGTTCCAGATACTAGAATAAATAATATCTGACGAATTAGAATCATCTTGATAGAGATAACAGGCCCTTTCTATGTATTATCAATAGGATCAATTCTAACAAGTCACACACTCATATTCCAGAGATACCGAAACAAAAAAATTCCGCGGTCGAACTACCATAATATCTAGAAATGTAGATCTTAAACTAGAAAGGCTTTTTTGGATGGAAAAACTCTGACTTCCTAGTTTTAGTTAGTAGAAACCTAATTGGTTAAAATTCCGTCCAGTAAAACGGAAGAATTATAAATTTCTAAAATGATAGATAGGAATATAGCGAATAAAGCCATTGCGATCCCCATAAAAGGAGTAGTCCCCCAACCCGGGGCGACTTTCCCATATTCCGAATTCAAGGGTTTCAGTAAACTACCTGCACCAGTTCGTTTTGGCCTAGGTTTAGAACTATCTTCAACGGTTTGTGTAGCCATAAATTCTATTTAATCATTGGTGTTGACTTTGTATACTATTCCGTTGTAGTTGTAAATACACGATCTTTTCGTAGATCCATTGTAATCTTGAAATTCTATAAAAATGGAAACAGCAACTTTAGTCGCCATCTCCATATCTGGT
>NW_028259461.1:17101744-17126744 GCF_056163025.1 Triticum urartu | reverse complement strand
TCCATGGCTGAATGGTTAAAGCGCCCAACTCATAATTGGTAAATTTGCGGGTTCAATTCCTGCTGGATGCACACGAACGGGAACATTCCATAAGTCTATTGGAACTGGCTCTCTATCCATGGAATCTCATCCATCATCCATACATAACGAATTGGTATGGTATATTCATACCATAACATAAGAACAATAAGAACTCGAATTCTTATCGATACTGGAACTCAGAGCATAGGAGGGAAAGTCGATTTATGGATGGAATCAAATACGCAGTATTTACAGAAAAAAGTCTTCGTTTATTGGGAAAGAATCAATATACTTTTAATGTCGAATCGGGATTCACTAAGACAGAAATAAAGCATTGGGTCGAACTCTTCTTTGGTGTTAAGGTGGTAGCTGTGAATAGCCATCGACTACCTGGAAAAGGTAGAAGAATAGGACCTATTCTGGGCCATACAATGCATTACAGACGTATGATCATTACCCTTCAACCGGGTTATTCTATTCCACTTCTAGATAGAGAAAAAAACTAAAGGAGAATACTTAATAATACGGCGAAACATTTATACAAAACACCTATCCCGAGCACACGCAAGGGAACCGTAGACAGGCAAGTGAAATCCAATCCACGAAATAATTTGATCCATGGACGGCACCGTTGTGGTAAAGGTCGTAATTCCAGAGGAATCATTACCGCAAGGCATAGAGGGGGAGGTCATAAGCGCCTATACCGTAAAATAGATTTTCGACGGAATCAAAAAGACATATCTGGTAGAATCGTAACCATAGAATACGACCCTAATCGAAATGCATACATTTGTCTCATACACTATGGGGATGGTGAGAAGAGATATATTTTACATCCCAGAGGGGCTATAATTGGAGATACTATTGTTTCTGGTACAAAAGTTCCTATATCAATGGGAAATGCCCTACCTTTGAGTGCGGTTTGAACTATTGATTTACGTAATTGGAAGTAACCAATTAGGTTTACGACGAAACCTAGAAATCGATCACTGATCCAATTTGACTACCTCTACGGGATAGACCTCAACAGAAAACTGTTGAGTAACGGCAGCAAGTGATTGAGTTCAGTAGTTCCTCATAGAAAATTATTGGCTCTAGAGATATGGTAATATGGAGAAGACAAAATTGTTTGAAGCACGCACAGAACCGGAAGCGCCCCTTGTTTCAAAGAGAGGAGGACGGGTTATTCACATTTAATTTGATGGTCAGAGGCAAATTGAAAGCTAAGCAGTGGTAATTAAGACCCCCGGGGGAAAATAGGGATGTCTCCTACGTTACCCATAATATGTGGAAGTATCGACGTAATTTCATAGAGTCATTCGATCTGAATGCTACATGA
Organism: Triticum urartu; assembly: GCF_056163025.1. Classification (NCBI taxonomy): domain Eukaryota; kingdom Viridiplantae; phylum Streptophyta; class Magnoliopsida; order Poales; family Poaceae; genus Triticum; species Triticum urartu. The sequence continues at coordinate 17,125,384 of NW_028259461.1, read as the reverse complement.
AGAACATAAGCCAGATGACGGAACGCAGAGACCTAGGATGTAGAAGATCATAACATGAGCGATTCGGCAGATTTGGATTCCTTTCCTATATATCCACTCATGTGGTACTTCATCATATGATTCATATAAGATCCATCTGTCTAGAGATCGTCATATACATCTAGAAAGCCGTATGCTTTGGAAGAAGCTTGTACAGTTTGGGAAGGGGTTTTTTGAGAGAAAAGAAGAATCTACTTCAACCGATATGCCCTTAGGCACGGCCATGCATAACATAGAAATCACACGTGGAAGGGGTGGGCAATTAGCTAGAGCAGCAGGTGCTGTAGCGAAACTCATTGCAAAAGAGGGTAAATCGGCCACTTTAAGATTACCATCTGGGGAGGTCCGTTTAGTATCCCAAAACTGCTTAGCAACAGTCGGACAAGTGGGTAATGTTGGGGTGAACCAAAAAAGTTTGGGTAGAGCCGGATCTAAGTGTTGGCTAGGTAAACGCCCCGTAGTAAGAGGGGTAGTTATGAACCCTGTGGACCACCCCCATGGGGGCGGTGAAGGGAAAGCTCCCATTGGTAGAAAAAAACCCACAACCCCTTGGGGTTATCCTGCGCTTGGAAGAAGAACTAGGAAAAGGAAAAAATATAGCGATAGTTTTATTCTTCGTCGCCGTAAGTAAATACGTAACTAGGAATATGGAAAATTGCATTTTTGGAATTTGCAATAATGCGATGGGCGAACGACGGGAATTGAACCCGCGCATGGTGGATTCACAATCCACTGCCTTGATCCACTTGGCTACATCCGCCCCTTATCCAGCTAAAGGATTTTTTTCTTTTTTCCATTGATCATTATTCTATTTATTCTGACCTCCGTACTTCGATCGAGATATTGGACATAGAATGCCACTCTTTAAAAAGGAAAAAAGGAGTAATCAGCTGTGACACGAAAAAAAACGAATCCTTTTGTAGCTCATCATTTATTGGCAAAGATAGAAAAGGTCAATATGAAGGAGGAGAAAGAAACAATAGTAACGTGGTCCCGGGCATCTAGCATTCTACCCACAATGGTTGGCCATACAATCGCGATTCATAATGGAAAGGAACATATACCTATTTACATAACAAATCCTATGGTAGGTCGCAAATTGGGGGAATTCGTGCCTACTCGGCATTTCACGAGTTATGAAAATGCAAGAAAGGATACTAAATCTCGTCGTTAACTGAATTCTGAATAGAAAGATTAAGAAGAAAAAAAGATTCAAAATAAAGTAAAGGTAGGCGGGGAATAACCTTATTTATGACAAGTTTCAAACTAGTAAAGTATATCCCTAGGATAAAGAAGAAGAAAAGTGGGCTAAGGAAACTCGCAAGGAAAGTTCCAACCGATCGTCTACTTAAGTTCGAGAGAGTTTTCAAAGCACAAAAACGTATCCCTATGTCTGTTTTCAAAGCACAAAGAGTTCTTGACGAGATTCGCTGGCGTTACTACGAGGAAACTGTTATGATACTGAACCTCATGCCCTATCGAGCATCTTATCCCATCTTAAAGTTGGTTTATTCGGCAGCCGCAAATGCTACTCATTATAGGGATTTCGACAAAGCGAATTTATTTATTACTAAAGCCGAAGTCAGTAGGAGTACTATTATGAAGAAATTCAGACCTCGAGCTCGAGGACGTAGTTTCCCCATAAAAAAAAGCATGTGTCATATAACAATTGTACTAAATATAGTAAAGAAATCTAAATAACCTTTAGATCCATCTAAGATTTCGATTCCCAGTAAAAAAAATATAGAATAGAAAAATATGGGACAAAAAATAAATCCACTCGGTTTCAGACTTGGTACAACCCAAAAACACCATTCCTTTTGGTTCGCACAACCAAAAAATTATTCTGAAGGTCTACAGGAAGATAAAAAAATAAGGGATTGTATCAAGAACTATATACAAAAGAATAGGAAAAAGGGCTCGAATAGAAAAATAGAATCAGACTCAAGTTCCGAAGTAATTACACATAATAGAAAAATGGACTCAGGTTCAAGTTCCGAAGTAATTACACATATAGAAATCCAAAAAGAAATCGATACGATCCACGTCATAATCCATATTGGATTCCCAAATTTATTAAAGAAAAAAGGAGCAATCGAAGAATTAGAGAAAGATCTACAAAAGGAAATTAACTCTGTAAACCAGAGATTTAATATTTCTATCGAAAAAGTTAAAGAACCTTATAGACAGCCTAACATTCTTGCAGAATATATAGCTTTCCAATTAAAAAATAGAGTTTCATTCCGAAAGGCAATGAAAAAAGCCATTGAATTAACTAAAAAAGCAGATATAAGGGGAGTAAAAGTAAAAATTGCGGGTCGTCTCGGAGGAAAAGAAATTGCACGCGCCGAATCTATTAAAAAGGGTAGACTTCCCCTCCAAACAATTCGCGCTAAAATTGATTATTGCTGCTATCCAATTCGGACTATCTATGGAGTATTAGGTGTAAAAATTTGGATATTCGTAGACGAAGAATAAGTAATCTTGTCTTCGGATTCTGTCCATTGATAGAATAAAAAATGACAAGAGACTTTTTTCCTGAAATCCCTGCAAAAGAAGAAATTATACCTCTTTCTATAAGATTTAATGAAAATTGATAAATCATTTAATATAATTGCTATGCTTAGTGTGTGACTCGTTATTTTTTTCTTTTTTTTAAGAAAAAAACTTAGTAATTATAGAAAATTAACTAATAACCAACCTATTGCTTCGTATTGTCGAGATCCTAACTAAGAAACAGTCACTATATGAATAAATACCTCTATCATAACATAAATGAGTAGATGTGTCATATAGTTGTAGCAACTGCAATTTTTTCTCTAAAAAAGAAAAGGGATTCTAGGTTGTGAAGCAAAACTAAAGGGATGTGGATAAAGGGAGGGATGATAGAAAGAAGGAAGAGGAAATAAATAAGATATAGGATTCCACTATGTATGGTCTATGAATTACATCATAAAAGGCAATGTGATAAAGCATCAATATAATAAAAATAATAGAGAATTAAAAATTGTAACTTGAAACAAGAACTACAAATTTAAAGCAATAATAAAGAGCCGCCCGGGTTAATAAAACTGAGAAAATTAACTCGGAAAGAAATTTTTTGGAAGCTCCGTTGCGGGATTCAGACCTAACCATTCAAGGAGAAGCAGTGGGAACGACAGAACCTATGATTCCATAGGATTTTATTGAAAAGAATCCTAACACTTCATTGGGTGGGATGGCGGAACAAACCAAAAAAATTGTCTTATTTGGTAAGTTTATAAATTAACAAATAAGACAGGAAAGAGTAAATATTCGCCCGCGAAATTCTTATTGAATTAGAATACTTTACCGCGATTCAATAAGAGTAAAAATAAGGATTTTTTTAAGAAGGATTACATTATCTATAAATATAGAATTTAGATAAATATACACACACATCTGGATATATTCTAGATCTTCTTTTTTGACTATATATTATATTTTTCTGTTTTAACAAATTCAATATAAAAAAAACCGAACTTTTTCTATTATCTATTAATGTGTATCTATCCGTACCGTAATATTTTGGAATATTATGAATTAGAGAAATTTACATGCTTTCTGATTCCATTCGCGAGGAGCTGGATGAGAAGAAACTCTCATGTCCAGTTTTGCAGTAGAGATGGAACTAAGAAAGAGAACCATCGACTATAACCCCAAAAGAACCAGATTTCGCAAACAACATAGAGGAAGAATGAAAGGAAAATCCTGCCGAGGCAATCGTATTTGTTTTGGTAGATATGCTCTTCAAGCACTTGAACCCGCTTGGATCACGGCGAGACAGATAGAAGCAGGACGAAGAGCAATAACACGATATGCACGTCGTGGTGGAAAAATATGGGTACGTATATTTCCCGACAAACCGGTTACACTAAGACCCACGGAAACACGTATGGGCTCGGGAAAGGGGTCCCCCGAATATTGGGTATCCGTTGTTAAACCTGGTCGTATACTTTATGAAATGGGGGGAGTATCTGAAACTGTAGCTAGAGCAGCTATCTCCATAGCTGCCAGTAAAATGCCCATACGAAGTCAATTTATTCGATTAGAGATATAGAACCCTAAAAGGGGTATGGAAGATAAAAAAAAATGCTCGGTTTTTCTTTCTGGAAAGACAATATTTCTTTCATCCTTTTGCATTGAAATAACAAATTGAAATCAAAATAATATGATTCAACCTCAGACCCTTTTAAATGTAGCAGATAATAGTGGAGCTCGAAAATTGATGTGTATTCGAGTCATAGGAGCTGCTGGTAATCAGCGATATGCTCGTATTGGTGATGTTATTGTTGCTGTAATCAAAGACGCATTGCCCCAAATGCCTCTAGAAAGATCCGAAGTAATTCGAGCTGTAATTGTACGTACATGTAAAGAGTTCAAATGCGAAGACGGTATAATAATCCGCTATGATGACAATGCTGCGGTTATAATTGATCAAAAAGGCAATCCAAAAGGAACTCGAGTTTTTGGCGCGATTGCCGAGGAATTGAGAGAATTGAATTTTACCAAAATAGTTTCATTAGCTCCTGAAGTATTATAAATACTAGTAGGCGAAATTGAGACCAAAGAATTAATTTAGTAGATTGTGTTTTACGTATATGTTTTAAAATCCAAAATGAAAAAAAAAAAAAGAAAACATGTTGATTATAGAAAAATTAGGAGGAACCTAGAATTAGAGTCTTATGGGCAAGGACACTATTGCTGATTTACTAACCTCTATAAGAAATGCGGACATGAATAAAAAAGGAACAGTTCGAGTAGTATCTACAAATATTACCGAAAACATTGTTAAAATACTTCTACGAGAGGGTTTTATTGAAAGTGTTCGGAAACATCAGGAACGTAACAGATATTTCTTGGTTTCAACTTTGCGACATCAAAAGAGAAAGACTATAAAAGGAATATATAGAACAAGAACCTTTTTAAAGCGTATCAGCCGACCCGGCTTACGAATTTATACCAACTATCAAGGAATTCCTAAAGTTTTGGGTGGAATGGGAATTGCTATTCTTTCTACTTCTCGAGGAATAATGACAGATCGAGAAGCTCGACTAAACAGAATTGGGGGAGAAGTCTTATGTTATATATGGTAATCGCCCCGCCTATAGTGCTCGAATTCTATCTCGCCCTTCCTATTTTTAAAATAAAAATAGAAAAATAGGAGAAAAAAAATATGACAGAAAAAAAAAATAGGAGAGAAAAAAAAAACCCGAGAGAAGCAAAAGTAACTTTCGAAGGTTTAGTTACGGAAGCCCTACCCAATGGAATGTTCCGCGTTCGGCTAGAGAATGACACCATCATCCTAGGCTATATTTCAGGAAAGATACGGTCTAGTTCTATACGAATACTGATGGGGGATAGGGTCAAAATTGAAGTAAGTCGTTATGATTCAAGCAAGGGACGTATAATTTATAGACTTCCCCATAAGGATTCGAAGCGTATCGAAGACTCGAAGGATAGCGAAGATTTGAAGGATAGCGAAGATTTGAAGGATACCAAAGATTCAAAGGATTAGGTTTTTCTTTTTTTTTCTAGGGTAATAAATTCTAAGTTCTAAAATTCAAGCGAAGAGACTTATTTTTTCCAAAAGATTAGATTCATAGTTTAAAAAAGGATACGGAAATATGAAAATAAGAGCTTCCGTTCGTAAAATTTGTACAAAATGTCGACTGATTCGTAGGCGTGGACGAATTAGAGTCATTTGCTCTAATCCGAAGCATAAACAAAGACAGGGGTAATCTTTCGAAAAAGAACTTTACTTTCTAAAAAGTAAAAAAAAGTACCCGCGGAAATGTTCCAATTCCAAATAAAATAATTTCATTTAAAATAATTAAAGTAAAGGGTTTATTTTACCCTGAAACGGATATCTTTGTATCTTTTTTTCTTTTTTTTATTTCTAACTCATATTTATGAGATAATAAAATATGGCAAAAGCTATACCAAAAATTGGTTCACGTAAGAAAGTGCGTATTGGTTTACGTAGGAATGCACGTTTTAGTTTACGGAAGAGTGCACGTAGAATAACAAAAGGGGTTATTCATGTTCAAGCTAGTTTCAACAATACCATTATAACTGTTACAGACCCACAAGGTCGGGTGGTTTTTTGGTCCTCGGCCGGTACTTGTGGATTCAAAAGCTCAAGAAAAGCATCACCCTATGCTGGTCAAAGAACAGCAGTAGATGCTATTCGTACAGTAGGTTTGCAACGAGCAGAAGTTATGGTAAAGGGCGCTGGTAGTGGAAGAGATGCCGCATTACGAGCCATTGCTAAAAGTGGTGTGCGATTAAGTTGTATACGCGATGTAACACCTATGCCGCATAATGGATGTCGACCGCCTAAAAAAAGACGTCTGTAAAAGAATTAACCCGCTTTCAACTTTCATTTCAAGAGAAATAAACGATTCAATGATAAAATAATAATACTAGTCTATTATGGTTCGAGAGGAGGTAGCAGGATCCACTCAAACACTACAGTGGAAGTGTGTTGAATCAAGAGTAGATAGTAAGCGCCTTTATTATGGTCGTTTCATTCTGTCCCCGCTTAGAAAAGGTCAAGCGGACACCGTCGGTATTGCCTTGCGAAGAGCTTTACTTGGAGAAATAGAAGGAACATGTATCACACGTGCAAAATTTGGGAGCGTGCCGCACGAGTATTCTACAATAGCAGGTATTGAAGAATCCGTACAAGAAATTTTACTAAATTTGAAAGAAATTGTATTGAGAAGTAATCTCTATGGAGTTAGAGACGCATCCATTTGCGTCAAAGGTCCTAGATACATAACTGCTCAAGATATCATCTTACCGCCTTCCGTAGAAATCGTTGATACGGCACAACCTATAGCTAACTTGACAGAGCCCATTGATTTCTGTATTGATTTACAGATCAAGAGAGATCGTGGATATCAGACAGAACTCAGAAAGAACTATCAAGATGGAAGTTATCCTATAGATGCTGTATCCATGCCTGTTCGAAATGTGAATTATAGTATTTTTTCTTGTGGGAATGGAAATGAAAAACACGAGATACTTTTTCTAGAAATATGGACTAATGGAAGTTTAACCCCTAAGGAAGCACTTTATGAGGCTTCTCGTAATTTGATTGATTTATTTCTTCCTTTTCTACACGCGGAGGAAGAGGGCGCTAGTTTCGAAGAAAATAAAAACAGGTTTACTCCACCCCTTTTTACTTTTCAAAAAAGATTAACTAATCTAAAGAAAAACAAAAAAGGAATTCCATTGAATTGTATTTTTATTGATCAATTAGAATTGACTTCTAGAACGTATAATTGTCTAAAAAGGGCCAATATACATACACTATTGGACCTTTTGAGTAAGACTGAAGAAGATCTTCTGAGAATTGACAGTTTTCGTATGGAAGATAGAAAACATATATGGGACACTCTAGAGAAGCATCTCCCAATTGATTTACTTAAGAATAAACTCTCGTTTTAAATCCATTGCAATTTTTTTTCTTCTTCTTTTTCGAGTTAGAATAAAAAGAAAACAATTTAGCATCTTTGGTACAATCTATATTTTCGCGAAATGGATCATAATAAAATGGATTTTAGGTATCTAGGGAAGATTCACTTGGAAGTAACTATTTCCTAGATACCTATGGTACTTCACGGTTGAATGAATCAAAAAATATCTAAAAAAGACCTAAAGTTAATGATTTATCAATGGGTAATGTTGCTCCAATACCTAACCAAAGAGCTACTACAGTACCGATTAAAAAAACGGTCGTAGCTACTGGGCGGCGAAATGGATTTTGGAATTTATTGACATTCTCTAGAAAAGGTACTGTCAATAAGCCTGTTGGCACAGAAACCATTAAAAGAACGCCCAATAACTTATTGGGTACCGTACGGAGTATTTGAAACACGGGAAAGAAGTACCACTCGGGTAATATTTCCAGAGGAGTTGCAAACGGATCTGCCGGTTCACCAATCATTGATGGCTCGAGAACCGCTAAACCTACATTACATGCAATAGTACCTAGAATTACTACTGGAAAAATATATAAAAGATCGTTGGGCCATGCGGGTTCCCCGTAATAATTATGTCCCATCCCTTTAGCTAATTTAGCTCTTAATACAGGATCATTTAAGTCTGGTTTCTTTGTTATTGGGATAGGTGAACTCTTTAGGATCCATCCCCCAAAGGAACCGGACATGAGAATTTATCATCATCCGGCTCGAGCAAGAGTGAAAGAAATAAGACCGCGGAAGATCCTTAATAGAATTAAGGTTTATAATGACTCAATGACTCTAGGCAAGAAAAGCTTTATCAGATTCTCTTTTCCGAAGTTGCACCTACAACTACTCATTGAAAATAATCCTATTCTTATGGGTAAATGCTCAATATCCAAGTGGGCTTACAAATTTGATCATGATCAATTGCTTTGTGGATTGTCTCATGTCTCTTGATTAGTTGGTATTTATCCCCTCAATATCGCAAGTTTCTTACCTCCAAACAAAATATTTACTTGTTACTAATAAAAAATCAAAAAGTTTAGCCTACATTCTTCCTTAGATCCCTTCTTTTACTCCGATAGTATTGCGGATCACAATCGATGCAAAGAAAATGAATGCATTTCCATACTATAATAAAAAGGTAAGTGTAATAAATAGAGAACTGGATCATGTCACATGACTTATTCCATTTCTACTCTATGGGATCTTACGGAGCCTGTTCATGGATGACATGGTTGCGGTATGATCATAGAAGATATTCTCCTCAAGTGAACCAGCCTATCCTTCCTAGGTAGGGGACTTACATGTTGATTGGATGCGGAGACACCTTTGGTTGTGAATTCTAATGTGGCAGATCCAATTCTTTATCTGCATGGCCAAATCAATAATTCAAGTCACACACTCCCATAATCCGCCTTTTTTCTTTCGTAAAATTAACTTCAACTATTTGTATTGTATAAAAATACTTTGGAGTTGAAGAGAAGTATCCAAATGACATGTGTTATTTTACAATAACCCATGCTTGTAGCAATGAAATACCAAAACCTACCCGATATGATAATGATAATTATAATTCTCTATGATATGCCTTCCCTATAAAGGACCCGAAATACCTTGCTTACGTATCATTGGAAAGTGCATTAACATAAATACGGCAGTAAGCAGAGGCAGTACAAAGGTATGTAAACTATAAAAACGAGTCAAAGTGGATTGGCCCACACTAGCACTTCCGCGTAATAACTCCACTAAAGGCGATCCTATTACCGGAATGGCGTCAGGTACACCTGTCACAATTTTGACTGCCCAATAGCCAATTTGATCCCAAGGCAAAGAATAACCAGTTACACCAAATGATGCAGTCAAAACAGCCAAAACCACACCTGTGACCCAAGTTAATTCGCGGGGTTTTTTAAATCCCCCTGTGAGATACACACGAAATACATGCAGGATCATCATTAAAACCATCATACTTGCTGACCATCGATGAACTGATCGGATTAACCAACCAAAGTTGGCCTCGGTCATTATGTATTGAACCGAGGAAAAAGCCTCTGTAACGGTTGGTCGGTAGTAAAAAGTCATAGCAAAACCGGTAGCGACTTGTACTAGAAAACAAGTAAGTGTAATTCCCCCTAAACAATAAAATATGTTGACATGGGGAGGAACATATTTACTAGTTATATCATCTGCAATTGCCTGAATCTCAAGACGTTCCTCAAACCAATCATATACTTTATTGAGATAGGTAACTAACCCGAGTCCCCCTCTAAGAGCCGTATATGAAAATTTCATCTCGTACGGCTCAAGCAGAAACACAAAAATTTTCAACGAATATTAGAAAAAAGGTTCAAAACTTCATCAGCCACTGAATTGGGTCGATTTGCCTTGAAGATATCAAATAAGAAAAATCCGGAATATCTTCTTTGTGATGATAATGCCAAAAAATCTCAAGTTGGCGCGTCTTTCTTTCTTCCTTTCCCTTATGTTGGTCATTAGAGGCTTCTTGACTTTTCTCTTCCCTATAAAGGATTTGTTTTTTTATGCGTAATATAGAAATTATCTTGTTGAGATCCTATGAATCAGTTCAATTAAAACCTTAGATTCATACTAGAGCCACGATGATTTAGTCTCAAGCTAAACAAAAGGCAAGGGTTCTTCGAATAAGAACCGCTTGATAATCATTTATTGAATCAGTGTAATGACTCGACAAAATCGAGAGAAAAAAAGTTGTCTTTTGGGCAAACAAAATTGGAAGGAAGAAAATTTCTTTTTTATTTTTATTTAAGAACTACTTGAATTTTTCAGTCTGGTTGCGAGGTCTTAATAGTGAGTATGAATCATAGTTCCATTTTTTTTTGATCCACTCTATCTATTTCGTGTTCCAGATACTAGAATAAATAATATCTGACGAATTAGAATCATCTTGATAGAGATAACAGGCCCTTTCTATGTATTATCAATAGGATCAATTCTAACAAGTCACACACTCATATTCCAGAGATACCGAAACAAAAAAATTCCGCGGTCGAACTACCATAATATCTAGAAATGTAGATCTTAAACTAGAAAGGCTTTTTTGGATGGAAAAACTCTGACTTCCTAGTTTTAGTTAGTAGAAACCTAATTGGTTAAAATTCCGTCCAGTAAAACGGAAGAATTATAAATTTCTAAAATGATAGATAGGAATATAGCGAATAAAGCCATTGCGATCCCCATAAAAGGAGTAGTCCCCCAACCCGGGGCGACTTTCCCATATTCCGAATTCAAGGGTTTCAGTAAACTACCTGCACCAGTTCGTTTTGGCCTAGGTTTAGAACTATCTTCAACGGTTTGTGTAGCCATAAATTCTATTTAATCATTGGTGTTGACTTTGTATACTATTCCGTTGTAGTTGTAAATACACGATCTTTTCGTAGATCCATTGTAATCTTGAAATTCTATAAAAATGGAAACAGCAACTTTAGTCGCCATCTCCATATCTGGTTTACTTGTAAGCTTTACTGGGTATGCCTTATATACCGCGTTTGGGCAACCCTCTCAACAATTAAGAGATCCATTCGAAGAACACGGAGACTAATTTAAGTAAGAAGTCTCCCAGATAGGGGGACTTCTTACTTAAATGAAATTATTTTATTCTTTTAGTTGGAGTTGGTGGAACCTTAGGTGGTTCTCGGAAGAAGATAGCGAAAAAAATTATCCCTAAAGTCGAAACTAAAAGGAACGTATAAACCAATGCTTCCATAGATTCGATCCTGGTTTATTTACAATTATAACTTCCACACCTATTCATTTGTCATTTGGGATAATTTCCCATATAAAGAAAGAAAAAGAGTCAAAGAAAGGATGGGAGATGTTTCCCATGTCAAATCAAAAAAGAGAGGTAGAAAGATACTATAACAATGTGTATCAAACTGCCTGTTTCCTTGTAGTTGGATCTCCCACTTTTTGGAATGTTCCAAATTCCACTTGAGCATCCAAATCTGGATCAATACCAGCAAAAACATCTCGGAACAATGTTCTAGCGCCATGCCAAATGTGTCCGAAAAAGAAGAGCAAAGCAAAGGTAGCATGACCAAAAGTGAACCAACCCCTTGGACTGCTGCGAAAAACACCATCAGATTTCAAAGTAGCCCGGTCTAATTCAAAAATTTCCCCTAATTGAGAACGCCTCGCATATTTTTTTACAGTAGCAGGATCAGAATAACTTACTCCATTAAGTTCGCCACCATAGAACTCCACCGTTACACCTACTTGTTCAACACTATATTTGGATTCTGCTCTTCTAAAAGGAACGTCTGCTCTAACAATTCCCTCCTCATCTACCAAAACAACCGGAAATGTTTCAAAAAAAGTAGGCATACGGCGTACAAAAAGCTCACGTCCTTCTTTATCTCTAAAGACGGGATGTCCTAACCATCCAACAGCTATTCCATCCCCATTGTCCATTGAGCCTGCTCTGAATAATCCCCCTTTTGCCGGATTATTACCAATATAATCATAAAAGGCTAATTTTTCGGGAATTTTAGACCAAGCTTCTGATAAACTAAGATTTTCGGCTAAACCATTGCTAACTCTTCGATATATTTCTTGCTGAAAGTATCCCTGATCCCACTGATAACGAGTAGGCCCAAATAATTCGATTGGGGTCGTTGCTGACCCATACCACATAGTTCCAGCAACTACGAAAGCTGCAAAAAAAACAGCAGCGATACTACTGGAAAGTACAGTTTCAATATTGCCCATACGTAATCCTTTATATAGACGTTGAGGCGGACGGACACTAAGATGGAATAAGCCCGCTAATATACCCAATGTACCCGCAGCAATATGATGAGAAGCTATTCCCCCCGGAACAAAAGGATCAAAACCTTCTGCACCCCACGCTGGATTTACAGCTTGTACTTTTCCAGTTAGTCCATAAGGATCGGATACCCATATCCCAGGACCATACAAACCCGTTACATGAAATGCCCCAAAGCCAAAGCAAGCCACCCCTGCAAGAAATAAATGAATTCCAAAGATCTTGGGCAAATCCAAAGAGGGTTTTCCCGTCCGCTCATCAGAGAATATTTCTAGGTCCCAATATACCCAATGCCAGATCGCTGCCAAGAAACACAAGCCAGAAAACACAATATGCGTACCTGCCACACCTTCATAACTCCAAATACCCGGATTTGTTACAGTTCCTCCTGAAATACTCCAACCACCCCACGAATCCGTTATTCCTAAACGAGTCATGAAGGGAATTACGAACATACCTTGTCTCCACATTGGATCCAGAACAGGATCAGAGGGATCAAAAACTGCTAATTCGTATAAAGCCATTGAGCCAGCCCAACCAGAAACTAGAGCTGTGTGCATTATATGCACCGCAAGCAATCGACCCGGATCATTCAATACGACAGTATGAACACGATACCAAGGCAAACCCATGGAAATACCCCTTTAGCAAAGAAAAATAGACACGATGTCGCTTTATTTTATCGCATTGAAAAAGACTATCCATATCCTATGTACCTAACCCTTCTAGGGGATTCTGTGTCAGAAAGCGCGAATATTTATTTCATTCCATTAAAAATAAGAAGCCAATTCTGTTCATAAGAAGAAAGAGAAGCAGATCTATTCTATACTCGATAAGTGCCAATATGCAATGGGTAACTTGGCCAATTTGGAAAAAACGAAGAATAGATCGCTACCCCTCTTTGTTTAGCATTCAAATCACCCATTCCCTTTTCTTTATTCAATCTGTCTTACATTCCTTATATGTATAACCTTTCAATCTACGTATTAATAGAATCTATAATATTCATATAGAATAAGAATAAAAATTAAGACAATAAACTGCGGATTCTTTCTTTCTGTTCCATTCTTACGTTTCCATATTAAAGTGTGGTTTTCTTACTTAAATTTAATAATATTAATCTAATATGCCCATTGGTGTTCCAAAAGTACCTTACCGGATTCCTGGAGATGAAGAAGCGACTTGGGTTGACTTATACAATGTTATGTATCGAGAAAGGACACTTTTTTTAGGTCAAGAGATTCGTTGCGAGATCACGAATCATATTACAGGTCTCATGGTATATCTGAGTATAGAAGATGGAATTAGTGATATTTTTTTGTTTATAAACTCCCCAGGCGGGTGGCTAATCTCAGGAATGGCTATTTTTGATACGATGCAAACGGTGACACCAGATATATATACAATATGCCTCGGAATAGCCGCCTCCATGGCGTCCTTCATTCTGCTTGGAGGAGAACCCACCAAGCGTATAGCATTCCCTCACGCGAGGATTATGCTTCACCAACCTGCTAGTGCTTATTATCGGGCAAGGACACCAGAATTTTTACTAGAAGTAGAAGAGTTACACAAAGTTCGCGAAATGATCACAAGGGTTTATGCAGTAAGAACAGGCAAGCCTTTTTGGGTTGTATCCGAAGACATGGAAAGGGATGTTTTTATGTCAGCAGACGAAGCCAAAGCTTATGGACTTGTCGATATTGTAGGGGATGAAATGATTGACAAGCACTGCGATACTGATCCAGTGTGGTTTCCAGAAATGTTTAAGGATTGGTAGTGTCCGGATTTCTTGTAAAGTTATTTCACAGCTAAATTCGTGTTTTCCTCGATTTAATAGAAAATAGAAAGACTTCATGATGAGCAATCATCAGGTTAAGATGGATCTAAACCAATCCATTTTTTTCTATATACATACAACATGCCGACGGTTAAACAACTTATTAGAAACGCAAGACAGCCAATACGAAATGCTCGAAAAACGGCCGCGCTTAAAGGATGCCCTCAGCGTCGAGGAACATGTGCTAGGGTGTATGTGCGACTCGTTCAGATCATGACTTCAAACAAATATAAAAAAAATTGAAGTATCCATGATTAGTACCAATGAATAGGATATAGCTTCTCTATCCTAGATTTCTATGGTATATGGAATTTATGGTTTCCTTTGGTGCAAATCCAATTATCTAAATTGGAAATAAGAAGCAATTCTCCCATTGGTAGCAAATGGTTATCCATTAAGCGGAGGAAATAGTAATAAAAAGAAAAAGGCTTATGCTCCTTTATCTTAAAAGAACGGACTAACAGGGTCAGCTACTTAGCCAACTTTCATAATTAAATACCGTCACTGTATGGATAACTCTTATTGTGAAAAGAGCTATTTACTCTATAATGGATAGGTAGAGCCAAAGAATGTGGACTATACAAGTTCGCAATACCTTTTGATGAAAGAAAGGGCTCCGGTGTATAGAGAGGGCCTCACCGTTTAAAAGGGAACCATAGAAACGATGGAACCCACTATTTTTTTTAGTATTATTAGAATGAATTTGTTATTTCGTATAGAAATAACTGAACGGAGTGGAATAAAAAATCGTGGTTGGGAAGGTTACTATAGCAAAAGCCATTGGAATTAATATTTTATATATCGGAATAATTAGTTTTGTTATTAATGAGAAAAAGGGTGGCTAAAAGAAGAGAAATCATTAGTTATTCATTAAGGTTAATTTGATTCAATGACCAGAGTTCCGCGAGGATATATAGCCCGGAGACGACGAACAAAAATGCGTTCATTTGCCTCAAACTTTAGAGGGGCTCATTTAAGACTTAATCGAATGATTACCCAACAGGTAAAAAGAGCTTTTGTTTCCTCTCATCGAGATAGAGGTAGGCAAAAGAGGGATTTTCGTCGTTTGTGGATCACTCGGATAAACGCAGCAACGCGGGTATATAAAGTATTCGATAGTTATAGTAAATTAATACACAACCTGTACAAGAAGAAATTGATTCTTAATCGTAAAATGCTTGCACAAGTAGCTGTATCAAATCCAAATAATCTTTACACGATTTCCAATAAAATAAAGATCATCAATTAAAGGTATAAATAAAGTAATATACTGGAATAATAAAAGATGAATTCCCGGAGAGGGAACTCCGGGAAGATACAATAAATTAAGATTAAGTGGTAGGAATCAACGAGCTGGATTACTTTCTTTATAATATATATAGGTCTGGCCCTTTCGAATTCGAATAAAACATCAACAATCGGAACTTAAGTTCCGGTTGTTGTTTCTTAAATTTTGGTTGTTGTTTCTTAAGTTTCGATTGGAATTGTACTTTTGCGTTAATTGAGGAATATGTCTATTTTTTCTGGGTCTAGAACCTGTAATTATTGAAATTGACTGGGCTTGAAATTGCTTTTCGTTCTCATAGTTACGAAACGGTAAGAAAGATAAAATACGAGCCTGTTTTATAGCAAGAGTAATTAATCGTTGTTGTTTCAAGGTTAATCTATTTATTCGTCTCGATAATATTTTTCCTTGTTCACTAATAAATCTATTAATTAAACTCATGTTTCTATAATCAATTCGATCTCCCGGGCCAATCCGGGGACGCCTACGAAAAGGTTGTTTAGATTTACGAAAAGGTTGCTTGAATTTACGAAAAGTTTGCTTGGATTTACGAAAGGGTTGCTTGGATTTATTAAAAGTTTGCTTGGATTTACTAAAGGGTTGCTTAGATTTAAGAAAAGGTTGTTTAGATGTATACATGATTTATTCCTTATTTAAAATTTGAAAATTTGAAAATTCACTTCTTTATTTTATTAATTTAGGATCCAGAAGAAGTAGTTTTTCTTTGATCCATATCTTATTTGATTCATATTATAGTATATGAATACCCTCTATACATATGAAATAATATCTACCGGAAATCAGATGAGTTGATTTGTATTTTGTATTCTATACTATGTTTTCTTTATATATTAAATATGAAGTTCTTACTCTTTCTGTTGTTTGGAAAGATCAAACACACGATGTTCCTATTTCTTTATTTCGTGATGAGTCGTATGCTTGCGACAATAACGACAAAATTTTTTGAATTCTAATTGTCCGGGTGTATTGTGGCGATTCTTTTGAGTACTATATCTAGAAATCCCCGTCGATTCCTCATTGGCACCTTTTCGAACACAACTGATGCATTCCAAAATAACTCTGATTCTAACATCTTTTCCCTTGGCCATGAACCTCCTTTTCTTTTTGGATTGACTTAACTTAATTCTTCTACTTATTCTTTTATTCTTCTATTTTGAATCCGAAGAAGAAGAATAAAATTCATTAGAATAATTTTTTTTTATTCTTTAATTAAGTAATAAAAAATAGAGAAATAATTAAAGAATACAATCCTTGTCGAATTAGCAAAGATTTTGGTTCGAAATCCTTTCATTTAATTAGCCAGCCCCGCCTTTTCTATGCTCTGATTTCTGAGGCCTTATTTAGCTTGGGTACCCCTTTAAATTGAATTTCTATTTTCAAAAATGGGGTTTACCAAATTTTTAATGACTCTGAGGTTCAACCCAATCCATCTTTTCTTTCTTTTTCCTTCCGATACTAAAAAAAGATTGAAAAGGATCAAATTTTGTCATATCACGAAGAAATCTATCCCTCCCATAGCAATAACTAGAATTAAAAAAAAGGGAATGACAAAGCATCTGGGAATAAACGATTAATTTCTATCAATAAACCTGCTAAAGCACCAAACCATAGAGTACTTAGCACGGGTGCTACAGAGAGATATGTTTTTATATCCCGCATTGAAAATCCTCCTTCCTTGTTGGAATACATATATGATCATAAACTCTTGCCCAAGATTGTTATGCTATATATAAAATGAACCATATCGACGAAATTTTCCTATCCCTAAAAAAGAAAAAGATGACCCCTTCTTCCTATATATTACCAAGGAAAAGTAATCCTTCTTTTATAGGCGAAATTATATTGGATTTTATATGTATATAATTCCTTAATTATATGAGACCAAAAAGAAGAAATGACACGAGGGTTCTATATATAGATAGAGAAAGAAAGAAGAAGAAAATTATGATGTGGAAAAGAAGACAGGAATTGTGTACAATGGCATTGTACAACAATTTAATTTGGAAAAGGGATGTAGCGCAGCTTGGTAGCGCGTTTGTTTTGGGTACAAAATGTCACAGGTTCAAATCCTGTCATCCCTACCTATTACTTCTTTCTTCTTTATAGGCAGTAGCGACGAGATCAATTAAAGTAAAGTGGGTATAACTTGAATTTGTGGAGACTATACGTACGTGAGATACATTAGGAATAGAAAAAGATTTTCTTTTTGAATGAATGAAAGCGCTCTTAGTTCAGTTCGGTAGAACGCGGGTCTCCAAAACCCGATGTCGTAGGTTCAAATCCTACAGAGCGTGATTCCATCTATTTTATGTCGAAGCAGAGTAAAATAACTTAACAAAATTGAATTGTAACTCCAATTTCAATTTGACCTCCTCTCTGGTCTGGAGGAGGTCAATCAAAAAAAAAAAATGACTCAATCAAAGATCCAACTGATCCCCACGCCTGTATTGCAAATACGCAGTCACGAATAATCCCGCTAAAGTAATAGGAATTAGGCCTAAGACGATTCCAAATAGAAAAACTTCAATCATTTCGATTTGTTCGAGGGGATAAAAAAAGAGGTACGATCTATCCCTAAATAGTACTCTAAATTATCCACGAATCTCAATGACCAAGAAAAGAATTCCTAATTAGTCTGGAAAAGAGTCGTAGAATGCCAGGAATCCCAAAGAAAGATTTTTCTTTTCTGAATTATAATTATTCAGTCAATTCAAATAAGGCGTATCTTGTTCAAGCCAATAAATAGAGCTGGGGTTATAGTTAAAGCAGCCAGTAGAAAACCAAAATAACTAGTTAAAGTAAGCATGAAAGAGTTAAATTCCATTTATTTTTTTGTTACTACACTACATATGTTGGTAAAGCATTTACCTAAGTTATGGAAAATTCATAATTCATCAGTTATTTTAGATAATACTAAAAAACAAGATAGAGTAAGATACAGAAGTGTAAAAGAAAGTGGATTCATCAGATGATACATGAGTCCCTAATTCCGAATCAAGAGATTTGTTGTGGAATTTGTCAATTGAGTAAAGTAATAATATTAAGAACTAGATCATCTAACCCCATTGAATGAAAAAAAGAAATTCAATTTTCAGGGAAATTTTTGAATAAGAGATAAATAAACAATTGAATTTGAAAAAAAAAACTTCTTTCTATTTTGGATAATTTCTTTTTCAATAGGACCCTCTTTTTGGAGTGAACGATCGAATATTCCCCTATTCCTTCTTATTTTAACTGATTGTATTCCATATGGAATAAGAGGAGAACAAAAGCATTCCACGACCTGCCAAGGGGCTGTTAAAAAAAAAAAAAAAAGAAAGCTCTTCCTTGAATTTACTTTATTTTTATTCCTTTTTCGAACTCCAACCAAAGTAGATTCGAAGACGAGTCACTTCAATTATCCTTTTAAGTTCTATTCTATCTTCTGTCTTTCCCTATTTCATCTCGTAAAGTTCCGCGCTCGCAGTTTGGTCAAGAAAGTTAGACCTAATCCAACAAACAATACAAGGATGAATTACGAATTATGAAAGGATAGATTTCACATATACTTGTCCTTGTATTGTGTCAGTATGAGAATATCCTTCCTAAATTATTTATCCAAACCTATTGATCATTAACTTAGATTTTCCCAAGATTTTGGCTGCTATTCCGAATTACTCTATTATTCCGAAGCCAATGAAAAGTAAGTAGAACCTACAAAAATGGGGTTTTCTATTGATGCCTTGAATAACATATAGCTTACCTATAGACAAAAAAAAAATAAAAAAGTAATTATGTTTCGGAACCAGGCAAAACCAGATTGCTGTGCCATAGGAAGGATAGCTATACTAATTCGGTATACTCAAAATACACCTTTGGTACAAAATTGACAATCTCACAAGGATGAAATATCAGTAATTTTCTATTTACTGGTCGATCCCATCTTTTACGGAATCAATTCCTTTTTTGAATGTACAAAAATTTTGGGAGTTCAGCATGTCTGGAAGCACGGGAGAACGTTCTTTTGCTGATATTATTACCAGTATTCGATACTGGGTTATTCATAGCATTACTATACCTTCCCTATTCATTGCGGGTTGGTTATTTGTCAGTACGGGTTTAGCTTATGACGTGTTTGGAAGTCCTAGGCCAAACGAGTATTTCACGGAAAGCCGACAAGGAATTCCGTTAATAACCGACCGTTTTGATTCTTTAGAACAACTCGATGAATTTAGTAGATCCTTTTAGGAGGCCCTCAATGACCATAGATCGAACCTATCCTATTTTTACAGTGCGATGGCTGGCTATTCACGGACTAGCTGTACCTACTGTTTTTTTCTTGGGATCAATATCAGCAATGCAGTTCATCCAACGATAAAACAAATTCCAACTATAGAACTATGACACAATCAAACCCGAATGAACAAAATGTTGAATTGAATCGTACCAGTCTATACTGGGGTTTATTACTCATTTTTGTACTTGCTGTTTTATTTTCCAATTACTTCTTCAATTGAGAGAAAGAAAGAGACTAATAAGAATTCTCTTATCCCATTTGGAAGGATACCATCCTTATAACTACCCATGACTGTTTTTGTCTCTAGCATGACCAATTGATAAAATGTGGAGGAAAGTAGGGGAAATGGCCGATACTACTGGAAGAATTCCTCTTTGGCTGATAGGTACTGTAGCTGGTATTGCTGTGATTGGTTTAGTAGGTGTTTTCTTTTATGGTTCATATTCTGGATTGGGTTCATCTCTATAGTAATCGGAGGGACCAGATTGTAAACATGAAAAAGTAGGAGCTTAGCGGGTCCTTACCCCCCTTTATCTGATTAGAGCGGAAAGGACCCGCGGAATTTTTATTTTACTCTTATAACGCGAATTGAATCTATTCGATTCACTCTTATGAAGCAACAAGAAAAAGAGATCACTCGAGGATCCAATATCTTATTCCACGAAGGAAGTATCCTGAAAATCCTTGATTTAGTTTCGAGTAATAAACTAATAAAACCTTAATCAAAACTATTCAACTAGCCTAAAAATAAAAAAACCTTCAATGGAAGAGTTTACTTTTTTTTTGCAAAATTTCTGTAAATTTGAAGTTGAACTTAATTAAACAAGCCAAGCAATTTGCTCACAATCACAAGAAATTTTTCCCCCGCCATATTTTCTTCCCCTCTGTTTGTCCACTACCTCGGCTAAACCTAAGCAAAAGAAAAAGAGGTCCAAGAGACAGACCCGAATAAAGAAGAAATAGTAATCTTTGACGAATTAGGAAGAAAAAGGATTCTTATTTTGATACAAGAAGAATCGGCACAAGAAAAAGGCTTTTTCTTGTGCCGAATAGACGATTAAGAAGACCTGCAATCCCTCCGAAAAAGAAGAAATTTTAATTTGATTGTTCTCGCCTTTGCCTTGGATTCTCTTCTTTTGCATGGGATATAAATAAGGAATTCCAGACATCTCATAAACAAAAAGCAGTCTAAACAAAAAAAGGATTTCCAAAATAGATCATAGATAATTCTAGCAATTGCCAATAAATCGAGGCTTTTTACCAACTTGATGGTAAGAAATCCCGGGACCTAGAAATTCATTTCGTACAATTGAACCTTTTCAAACTGTTTCTTTTTGAGAACCAAAAAAACTTGTGCCAAAATAACGGATGCGAAGAAGAACAAAAGGCCTTGGACACGTAATGGATCCTGAAGCACGATTTCTGCGTCCCCCTGACCAAAACCTCCCACATTAGGATTGCTTGTTAATGGTTGATCAAGCTTGATGGATTCCCCCTCTGAAACAAGAAGTTCTGGTCCGGGAGGTATAATATCAATCACTTGGCGTCCATCTGATGCATCAACTATGGATATTTCATACCCCCCCTTTTCTTTACGTAGTATTTTTCTTACTATACCTGTTGACGTAGCATTATAGACTGTATTGTTACTCTTGCTACCATCAGGATAGATCTGTCCTCTTCCTCGGTTTCCCCCTACATATATGGGATATTTTAAGAAATGAGCATCTTTCTTCGTAGCAGGATCAGGGGAAAGAATGGGAAAGACAATTTCACTATATTTCTTACCGGGAACAGGGCCTATCACAAGAATGTTTTTTTTATCGGGACGATAACTCTGAAAAGCAAGATTTCCTATCTTTTCTTTTAACTCAGGGGAAATACGATCGGGCGGCGCTAATTCGAATCCCTCGGGCAAAATAAGAACAGCACCTACATTCAACCCTCCCTTTTTTCCATTAGCAAGAACTTGTTTCAATTGCATATCATAAGGAATTCGAAGAACTGCTTCAAATACAGTATCGGGAAGCACAGCTTGGGGAACTTCAATATCGACGGGCTTGCTAGCTAAATGGCAATTGGCACATACAATTCGTCCAGTTGCTTCTCGTGGGTTTTCATAACCCTGCTGCGCAAAAATGGGATATGCATTTGAAATAGATGTCCGAGTTATTACGTATATCATGATCGATACAGAAATCGATCGAGTTATCTGTTCCTTTACCCAAGAAAAAGTATTTCTATTTTCCATGTCCAATCGCAGATCCCAGAATTTCTACAATAAATTAGATAGGTAGCTAAGCTAATCTAGTTCCCTATACACGAATCTGTTGTCATTCTACTGCAACAGTTGTACTGCAATGATGAATACCTTAAAGTAGGTATAAATAGAAAGAATTTTGCTAAAATGGAAAAGGGCTTTCTTTCTAAAAAAAGATGCTTGCTAATTTGATTAATATTAATATCGGGAGATCAAATGAATTTATGCTTCACTAATTGAATGATAAATGACTACAAGCGAAGGAGATAGACGATTTAAACAAAAAAAGACCCAAAATTTCAAACATGTATCTAGAATTACTGGAAAACTACAAACAAAAATAGTGAAAATAAGCTCGTTAGGAGCCCATCCAAAATCGTTGTAGACCCAACGAATTACTAGTTCCCAACCACGGGTGGAGTGAAATCCAACAAAAAAATCAGTAACTAAAAGAATAAAAAAAGCTTTTATTGAGTCATTTAAATTATAGAAGAATTCCTGAACCCAAGAATTCAAAATGACAAGTTCCTCTTTACCCAGAAAAAAAGAACCACTTAGAATAGCCAAACAGATTATATTTGTCGAGAAATGCAAAATGGTATGGAGATGATCCTCATTATTTATTTTGACCCATTGTATTATTTCCTTGTGTATTCCTGTAGGAGGTTTTTGTACATGTGTCTTTAGTTTCCCTTTTATCATCTCGTCCAAGAGAGAAAGTTCTTCTAATTCTATGAATCTTTCTAGAATCCTTTTCTCTTGAATATCAGTTAAGAGAGTTTCGGATTGCCTGGTATTCCACCAATTCTTAATCCAAAGTTCCAGACATTTGTTAAATGAGGAAGAGACCCCCCAAGGCAAAAGTACGATAAATACAAGATATAGTAAAGAAGGCAATGCTTTCTTTTTTTTCATTTTTGATCTGTAAATGGAGTTGTTAATGAATATGCTTCATTCGCTGACTCTATTCCATTCCCTGACTCTATATGATGATATTTCTATTTCATGATATTTCTATTTCTTTGAAGCAAAAACTCTATAGGTTTGATACCCTGTATCTATTCTTCTTTTTTGTATATTAGTTATTAGTGGAATTTCAGTGCATTGGGTTCTTTCTTAGATCTAGATGGAATGAAATAGTGAAATAGAATAAAAAAAAAGCCCTTTCGGATGAAAAAGGAAGAATAGTATGCGATATATCTAACTTGGATAAAAAAAAATTAAAAGCAAATTTCTCTTATCCTCGTTTGTTCCTTCCTTTAGATAAATACTTAAAAATCCCCTTACAATAACAAATCCAATTTAGAAGGGACTTCCTCCCTGTGTTGAGAAAACTTTTCTTCTTCCAATTCTTCTTTTCTTCATTCAACTCAGTTCAAAAAAGATACCTCAAAATACTTCAATTGGTACGCGCAAGAAATAGGCCAATTCGGCAGCTTTTTGTTCAATTTCTCGTGGAGTAAAAAATTTATCATCAGTACGAGTCAAGGGAATGATCCCCTGGCCCCGGATTTCCATATAAAGAATACGACGAGGATAAAGACCCTCTTTAACCTGAATTCTAATTGATTGGATATCCCGCATAAGGAATCGAAGGAAGACGCGACGTTTTATTCCAGGGAATCCCC
>NW_028259461.1:17068607-17101244 GCF_056163025.1 Triticum urartu | reverse complement strand
CTGTTCCTTTACCGGCAACAACTATTGAATAACAACCTTCGCTTTGCTTTCGCATCGGATCTCGGCATTAGCAAATCTAAAAATAGAGTAGATCCCGGGGCGTACCTAATGGTTTCATTGATTTGAATGGATTGATCCGTTGTACCGTTGTAGGAATCCTCATCCGATGTACGAATCCCGTGGAGGAAGTGGGGAAACAAATCCAATTATTTGATTTTGATAGGAGCAGTGCCGGTATTGAGGGTTTCTCTATCTCTTCACTCATGAAGTTAATACAAGTGAGGATTGATTTCAGTTATTCATATAAGAAATAAGAGGAATAAATAATCTCGGGGAAGACAGGCTTTCTCGCTCTCGGCACATCTTCGCTAGGGATTCTTCTCTACCTTCTTGCGTTGAGATGCCATCAACTCTTTCCTGGGGAATCAGGTCAATACAATACTCTTGGAAAAGCAAGCTATAGCAGATCCTTGAGTATAGAGAAAAAGGAATGGAGTTTCATTAGCTCTCTGCGCACATCCAGTATAATACCTTTGCGAGCCCCTACGGAAAGGGGTGCCGTGTTCTCTTTACAATGGGGGTGATCCTGGTTTCCAAAAGCTGCTGGTTGGTTGTATCTTTTTCTATTGGCAATCCCCAATCCGTTGCTTGTTCGTTACGAACAAAAGAAGCCGATACCAGTTCTGGTGTTTATCCAGCGGAGGCTCGTATCTCTTCCATGTGAGACCAGCGACCTCAGATCATCCCGGACTTATGTGCTGGAATAGCTTCGTTATGAGTTGAAGCAGCCTCAGCTACTATTCCTACTAAGGAGGAGTCGCCTTTTTCCCTCCCTTTTGCAATCCCATGTTGATGTAAGGAAGCTGCTTTAGAGTATTGGCAAAAAAAAACATTACATGCAGGTCCAGATCTCCTTGCGTTCGTTGGTGGTTGACTACCGGGAAAGGGCAGAATAGCAACAGTGAGGAAGCATACCACCCAAAGCAAGACGTGAAAACCTTCTTCGTATCCAAAAGCCCCTTTTAGTCTGTCTGGCCTTAGTATTTATGATACATAATCGCATCTTCTCCCCCTTTCTCGTATCTCCACGGAAGTAAGTACTGGTATGATCGGAACTAGTATTTAGATATATGTGACCCTCTAGCGGTTTGACTCCGTTGATGGTATACGGAACTTCCTTCCTGCGAAAGGTCGAGTTCGTAAATCAAGCTTGTAGAAAAAGCGAGTACCGGTATTTGATGGTGATGGTGAGGATGACTAACCTCGCTCTTGCAACCATGAATATTTTCTAGATACTACGGGCATATACCTTCTTCCGAAGGGTCCCCGTCCTATCTTTTTCGCCTTCCGCTCTGGAATCGACTATTGGTGGGTTGTAACGTGAACCTATGGATCTCAATGAACAGCTTCGATACCACAAAAGGATGGGCAAGAAAGACAGCAGGTGTTGAGCCAAAGCCCTAGTTCATACACAATCATAATGTTGGTCAACCATCCGAACCGGGATTCCTGTTATTCATACGAAGGAACAAGAAAAGAAGAAGTATGGGATAAATGGTTTTTGAGTTGGGCATGATGAAAGCGGGTACAATGGCATTACTTAGAAGCTATTATGTCCTGTCTTGGCTTTAGCAATAAGCTTGTGCGACTGATGACTCCCTCCATCCCTGGCATCGCCAAGACTAATGGATAAGGTTTTGTCGCATCTTAATCGAACCGCATGCGGAGCTCAGCTCCTAAGAAAATAATAAGAAATATCTAGTTTTGTTTCATAAGTGGCGAGCCAAGGAATAAGAATACCGCCCCCTGATCTGTATTTCAAAAGCGGATTCAGCGCTGCAAGAAATAGAATTATGCATAGATTGACTTGTAAAGAAAGACGAACCGAACAGTGCTAAGCAAAGAAAAACTCTCTTATTTCTATGCTCGATTCAATCTCTACTCATCTGCTTTTAGTTCTACTTTCTGTATACGAAGTCCGAGCTTTTCGAGCTGCTCAGTTCTCGCTATGTCATTTCTTGGTTTTTAGTGCATTCACTCAATTCTCTGTGAAGTCCATGGACATGTTGTGGTTCATTGCAGAGAACAGCCATCACATGGATCAAGCTATAAGGAATCACCCGCGAGCGAGGGCAAGTCTCAATTACGGTAGGAATGGAATACACCAATCATAACTCTGGTCTGGTCCCTAGTTCCCTAAGTAGTTAGTGAAACTTCCAGCTGGACTGACTGGATTTAGAGCTTAATGCTCCTATCTTTGAACTAGAATCTTAGCGCTTATTTCATGAAGATAGCTACTTTAATTGATACAAGAATGCCTACTTTGGACCAATAGGATCTACTCCTACTTGAATGCCAATCCAATCTCTTTCCCAATAAGAATTCCTAATCCCTAAATCCAAGCAAGGCATGATTGTTAGTCAGGATAACCAGCTTACGTACCGCATTAAGAAGTACCGACTATGCTTTTTCCGCTTCTTGGTCAATAGGACCTACTTCTCTGGTAAAGTAACCTTCAAGACGGGTTTGGAAACTTAGGCATACAGCATAAAAAAGTTCAGAAACCTCCGTCTTTTGGTCCTATTTTATTCGATTCAATGTGGGAATGACTAAGACAAGTTAGGCGAAACAGATATGCATGCACCATAGAGGTTTATCCACCATAGGTTTGTACACAAGAATAGTAGTCACAGCGAGGGATACAAGCTTCTCATAGAGCCAAATTGAAATGGCAAGATAGAAATCTGCCGTTGGTGGAGATGGAAAGCTTTGTATATTCTACGCTCGCTTAGAGATGAATCATACTTGATCACTTGATTGACCCACTTGGTGCCATAGGGTTGCCTACTTTTGCGCTAAGGGATCTACCGCGGGCTGTGCCTAGCGGATCCCATACAGATCTATAACCTAGTCATTACTCAAAAGGTTTCTCGCTTGAATAGGCTGTAATAGATCCTTCGATAAGAAGAGGCCTAGCTGGCTTTATGGATCCTTCCTCGCAGAGATGAGAATGGAATCCAATAGAATCGAACATAGTCAAGTCAGCTCGAGGCAGAGGTATCCATCCTTAGGCCTGGACTCACGAGACCAGGTTGGGTGCGGAAAAGGTGATGAGAAGTGTTTGCATAGAATTTATGGGTGTTGGCTATTCCTTTCCTTGGCCATGGCCAGTAGAAAGAATGGAAACCTTGGCCAGTAGATGGAAAGGGTACGGGAATGGGGATAGGGAAAGTGTACCGTTTCTTGTTTTGGTATGGGTGCGTGCAACACTGATTATTGATCGAGGCTCGTAAAAGAAAGACTTGGGTTTGATAGATCTCCTAGACTAGAATCACTCCTTCCGGCATGCAAGACTTGAGTCGCCATCTCCATATCGGGGTCTGGGAAGCTCGTCTGTCTGTTTGGGGATTTCGATTTCCAATCTTAGGCTGTATGAAACAGAAGAATGAGAGAACTAGTTTCAAAGGATAGCGATAGCATTCCCGGAAAGTGAGCTTGACCCACGGATTCCAGAATGATGCAACAAGAAATGGTAGCTTTCTGTGTTCCTAGGTGGATGGGTAAAGGCATTCCTAAGATGAAGATGCGGATGAAGATGGGGCTGGGCTATTGGTAACACCATTCCAGGCTCTCCAATTCGAATAGATCAATGGCTTGGTCTAAGCTTCCCTTGGTTCTTCCGTTTCGAGAGGAGGGGTATCAGATTGTGCATAGGTTGGTGGGTCAGGCTCGGTGTGAATACCTTTTGTGAGTGACTCACCATTCCTGCTTGATCTGTCTCCTGCTCCAGCCCCTGCTCCTGCTAGAAGGGCTTACGACGAATAGATTGTTGGAATGGCTTTAAGTGAAAGGGAATCCGGCAGCTTATATAGCGCTAGTGAGAGGCCTCCTAGTCTATTTCGATGGACGTCTCCTAATCCTTCTTTTTCTATGGGTTCAGGAATGCCATGCCAATAACAGATAGAGCAGCTAATGGTCAAGCCAGAGGCAGCAGGTCTCATTCCAGACTCCACTCAGAATACCCGGCTCTTTTTCTAGACTCCACTAGGAAGACCTTGCTCTTTCACAGATACGGGGATCAGACATGGCTATCGCTTCGACAGCTTCTCCGGATGAAAAGACGCCGCCCAATGGATGGAGTTGGAGGGACACGGAATCCTGGATATCTTGCCTTGGTTCCGACTCTAAACCGTTCTAAACAGATTCTTTCTGCATACTGATGTTGGCAGTTATGCCTAGGTGATAGATGTATGTTGCTGGATTGGAAAGCTATACGATCCCTTTTATTCAATTATGACAGCTGAGAGGAATTTGGGATGGCCCCGCTAGAGTTTCCAAAATGAATCGAATTGAACCCTATTGTTTTTTCACTCTAAATTCCATAGTATCAATACAATAACCTTTGAGAAATTGTGAGAACGGGAAGATGCAATCATTTAGATGGTGAAAATAGCCGAGAGTTGAGCAACCCCTAAAAGCACTCACAATGAATGGTACCAGCGGATACCAACCAGATAGAAACATGCTGAGAAATCTCTGTTATAGCTGAAACTAATATACCAATCCTATCCGTGACCCTTTCCACATTCTTTTCTTAGTCACCTAACCTATGACTGCTTTTTCTTTTAAGCTTTAATAACCTTAACATTCGAATCTGCATCTGCTATTTCAGTTCTGTCTAAAGATACTATTCTTTGATCACTTGAAACATAGTAGAAAGCATCTAAAACAGATATTATTGTGGATTCCCTCTCCTTGTGGGCTGGACTCCTTTTTACATGGACAGACAGGAAAGTGGAATCTGAGGAATTAGCTGGAACAGACTCACCTTAGCTTTGAACGACTATATCCCCTCTTCTATCTACATATGGATATATATGGTCTTTAATAAAGGAAGATGATTTTAGCCGAGGACTAACACAGCTTCCATTTTGCAGCACATCTCTCAGTGGGAATAGCATCATCCATGACTTCAGGCACAGCTAGCTACGGGTAAGCACAAAAGGTAATGACGAGAGGGCCGTCCTATGTACCCTGAAAGAGAAACTATGTGATAGAAGCCCGCTTTCCCTCTCTTCTATCCCACCTAACCACTTCGGGTATCAGTGGCCTCGTGATCTCCATGAACAGAGATCACTACACAAAAACAACTATATGAAAAACTTGCTTGCTTCTTCGAATCTCGAAATAACAGAACATATAGAAAGTGTTTTTGTGATGAGACCATTCTCTTCGGGGAACCTATAGAAAGATTATCAGACGGCTTTCATGATATTATGCTTCCTTGCCCGTGTGGAACATGTGTGAGCATTATGTTTTTCCAACAAGTGATCCGACTGGAAGAAG
Organism: Triticum urartu; assembly: GCF_056163025.1. Lineage (NCBI taxonomy): Eukaryota > Viridiplantae > Streptophyta > Magnoliopsida > Poales > Poaceae > Triticum > Triticum urartu. Next base: position 17,095,898 of record NW_028259461.1, on the reverse strand, counting down.
TGTTATATGAGGACTTCGAGATCAAATAGAGAATCTGTCTCTCCATTCCTCGTGAGCCACTTATTTCTCCGAAATCAGAGATCAGAGTGATTTTCCTCCTTTTTCCCAAATAGTCGACGGTCTTACACCATTGGGATACTTCGGATAAACTGGAGTACATATATGAGAGACCGGTGCTAAAACCTTTTCTCGAGATATCTTCCAGATTCTTAGGGTCCTTGCTCCGGATCTCGCCCCCCCGGTGCGAAAGCAGTTGGTTCCGTAGTTTGAGAATTCTACTAATTCCAAGTATTCCATTATTATTATTAAATAAGAGAATATAAAAAGTAAAGAGGAGAAGACATAACCAGAAGAATTGTGAGAAATAAGTTAATTTATCAAGTTGAGGCATTTCGATTTGGATTTCAAATAAGAAAGAAAAAAAAGGATTTTGTGAAATTTAGGAGTCGTTCGAAAGCATCAAGAGGGAAGAACTCAGATAGAAAGGCAGGCGAAGTTGGCGGCCAACCTAATCCCCCTCCCAGTTGTACCCTTGTGCATCCCCTTCGTAAACGATTTCCACTGGATCTGGAGATTCCCCGGGTCCCCCCGAATCGTCATCTTCGGACCCTGAATCATCATCCCACCTTTTACGCTTCCTCGAAGAAGACGGGCCTGCCTCGTTCGCCCCATCATTTGCTTTTGTGCTTTCAGGGGATCCCGTGGAATGAGCCTCCTGCTCTTCCGCAGGCGCATCGGGGTCGGGAGAATCTGGTTCACCGAGCTCGGCGCGGCGAAACCGCTTCGCCAGATTGGTGGCTGTTGCGACGAATTCGCTTCCATCTCCGGCTTCCGTATAATCAGAGAAGATTTGTTGAAGAGTATCTCCTCCCTCACTATTCCACAATATAAGACTTTCAGTGAACGATCGCGCAGACTCACCCTCCTCTAAAGGAAGAGGAGTGCCTACTTCGTTAAATATTCTTTCAACCTTGGAAGTCAACTCCGAAATCATGGCTTCGGGATGGGCGGCGTGCGCCATTTCCTGCTGGAGGTCTGGTAGTCCGCCAACGGGAGGTTGGTCTATGGGAAAGTCACCCTCGTTAGGAGCATTGGTCATGACGAGAACATTGAGATCCGCGACATTCTCATTCCCAAGATGAAAGGCTATTCCTTGAACTCCGAATAAGACAACTAATGCCATTATTAGTACTGGCAACGCAAGACCAAACGATGGTATAGCAATGAACAAAAGAATGACACTTGGAAATAATGAACGAAGAATCATTGGAATTTCCCATCTTTTTCAGCTCTGCTCCCTAAAAAAAGGGGGACTTTCTAAAGTGACTGGGTTTTTTACCCAAGAACCTGCTATTAAAGAGAAAGAGACAGACTAACAAGAAACAGCCTTTACTTATTCCTACCTGGGACTGAACACCTACACAATAGAGATTTGAAGAAGTAACAACATTGTTCTTTTTAAGTACAGTAAGATTTCGACAAAAAGAATGGGGGTCTTCCCCTCGCTTTGAGGGTCGCTTGAATTTGAGTTCGTTTGCTGGTCAGGATCGCCTCGAAAGCCGTTTGCGGGCGCATACGTTTTCTCGCTTCATTGTTATACGATTTTATTCAAACGAGATCCCTACCTACGACATAATTAGCGGGTCAGCCTGCCTTTAGCCTTGGAAGAACTATTTGGTTGGTACTTGATAATTTCTATCTGTGGCTACTCCGCGAGCCCTTGCAAAATGGGACTTCCCTAGCTATCAGTCTAAGAATGCTTCAACGAGAAAACAAGCTGTCACATGACATCGTCTACCAACTGAGCTATTTTCATCGCCATTGAAGCAAGTTTAACGCAAGCTCTACTCCCGGAAAGACATGAACTCGGTTCCCGTACTGGTCACATGCAATTAGAGCCTATCATCCGCAGATATGGGGCGTATGTCTTTACTATACGCATATTTTTATTCATCCGTGATAAATGAGTGCTTCTCAATCGTTCCAGTCCCATCCTTGCGTCTCTCTCCCGGTCATGCCGTCTTCTTCGAATCCTCCTTTACGATGGTGGTATTTTAGATAGCCTGAAAGGCCCCGTCAGCGATAGAAGCTATGGGTTTTTTACTTGCGGTAGACTGTACCTTTTTTATTTATTTCTTACCAAGACTCTCTTCTACGGAATTCCTGGCGTAAACCCCCGGAGGGCGTGCCCCGCAGGGCGTTTGTTCAACATAACAAGAGCAGAGCTTCAAATCAGCTCATTTTCTTTCTCATGTAAAAATGGGTACTCCGCTGCTTTGTTTTTTCCTGAGGATACCAACTTAACCGATGGAATGGAATGCATTCATCATCGGTATGGATTTGATACCAACTCCCTATCGTTCTTTCGTCTATTATGAGATTAAGACATTAACATGCGCCAGTAACATTAAGCATGATCGTATCCGGAGGAGCTAGATTGTAAAAAGATAAGGAAACCTTAGATGCTTCATGATTTTCTCTTTGGCTCGATTGCTTTATATTTGTCTTATTTTAGGAAGGCCTAAGAATGGAAGAGAATGAGAGATATTCATGTTATCGCGAGCCGCAGGAGACGACTAGTCATGTACAACCATTTCGATCGCTTTAGCGTGCTGTCTTCTTGTCTCTACTCGAGATCTATTCTATAATTTGACATGTGTGGCATGGGGGCCGGCGGTATTGTGTGTTGTTGAAACACTGGTAGCGAAAACTAGAGTGGAATGCTTGACGAAGACACTGGGGTTCCATGACGGCTACGCTGTAGACAGTGAGGGACGAAAGCTAGGGGATTTCCCAAAGTGGTCATACTCTCTTACTGAGTTATCAAACCTGCCTGCACCAGCCAACCTACCGCGACACTTGGTCGGTACGTGCTGTTTATCTCCACGCTATCTGTGACAGTTAGCACGCTCCTTTATTACAATCTGTGTATTATTCAACTTAATTAGATAAAGGCCTCTCATTATTTGTTTAAATCTTTGCTACTTACAGATGTGATTGGTGTCGGGAATCCTACCCAAACTTGGAAAAGAACTATTCTATTTGGCACTTGAGAAACCGATATAGGATTTAGGTCGTCCCGACCAGTAACAAAAGGGAAATTGGGCCCATTCACAAGAAATGAGAATTCTCGTTCGTATAGTATAAAAGAAGGAGGTCGGCACCGTGCTTTGGACAAATTGACTTTCTTCGCCATTCTCCTTTTTCATCTATATACACAATTCTACTTGATTTGCCCTTGAATAGTAAGCCCCGGAATTACTAAATTGTATGGTTGTTTTCCGCGTGGTGAGCAGGATCCAACCCATCGAGCGGTGGCCCTATCCAACGGTTGGTTCTTGTTATAATGGTTGGGGAGACCTTTGATTGTGAATACCAAGTGGAACAAGCGAGTAAAGAGGGAAGGCAGTCTAAGTTTCCAATCCAGTGTCCTAAGCGCCCTGCTTTCGTCTTGATTTATTGCATAGGTAGTGTGCAGCTGCTGCCCGTTTCAAACTTGTACTCCTCTGGTAGTGTAGTAAAGCCCATTAGAAGTGAGATTCGTTGATTCTATCAATAATCTTAAACTTAAACCTCGTGAAGCCCTACCCTAGGTAAAGGGCTTCTGCTACCAGACGGATTGAGTGAGGAAACGTATGCACGGCTTCACTATTTAGTAAGGGCAGCGGCTTTAGAGTAGGAAAGGGTGTGGCCATAGTTTCCTGCACACCGAAGCTATTAGTGACCCGCTTTGGAGACTCATCCCAGGGAAAAGGTAGGAGCGCCAAAAGCATCTGTTGGTGGGTAATCAGCGGAGCAGCTTCTTTACACGCCGAAGTAGATATGTATGGTCAGGGGAAACCGACAAAGGAACCATAAGCTAGAATACTGGTATCAAGAGATGACAGGTACAACCCCATCTTCTATTCTGAAAGGAAAAAAGAAGAGGTGCACACGGCTAACTAATCTAAATAATGAGTGAGAAAAGACCTTCCTTCGTGGGCATTGACCGCTAAAGATGCCACTGCTTCTCAATCCGAGACAACAACTAACGCTTCTTTTGGTGTTACTACCCCAAACCCCAATCATTCTGTTCGCTCATACCACGTCTCAATAATCACTCCAATCTGACACCTGCGCCATGTTTCTCGATCAAAAATGAATGAACTTCTGGTTCAGAAACCAATCGTGTGGATACGTGGACACAATGGGATTATTCCTGCGAGTAAGAAGCGTTCACAATCGGGTAATTCGTACCTCCAGCTGTCTTTAAATAAATATCTCGCCTAGCAGGAACCTAAATCCCAACTAGATTAGATGGAAATGCGTATCATGTGAGGAATCAATCCTACACTCCTTTCTGGTTATTTGAAAGTCGTGCTAGCATTCTTTTTTATAAACAGGAATGGAAACAGAGCTTTAGCCTTACTTAGCTTTCTAAAGAGAAACAACTTATCTCCTTTCCTTTTTACAGGTGTACAGGACCCGAAGGGAGAAATAGACCCGCACCGGACGAGTTAAGCGCTAGGCGTTTTCTCGCTGGTTAGCGCATCCGTGTACCATGGACCCCATAACCCATTGTATGCCCTAAAGCCCTGAACCCCACTTTCTCCGCCTTTCGAAGGTCATACCACTAGTGTAGTACTGAAACGAGGATTGCGCCTAGCGTAGGACACCTAACTTGACTCAGCATCCCTTGCTAAAAACAAACAAGGTGGGTTTGTTGAAACAATGGGTACTTCCGGAATCGAAGCCAAACAAAGGGCGAAGCCTAGGACTTGAAAGAAAACGGAAGCAGTGATACGAAAACCAAAATAAGAAAGAATTAGACGAATAGGACTATCTTATTAACAGTGTTTTTCAACACACCCTCATCAGATCATTTACGCGGGTCTGACACAGGCAGTGAAGAAGAGGGCGCTGGTAAGCTACTCCTATAACTTGATTTCGAAAGACTTTCTCGCCTGAACAATTATAATAGCGAACTTCACCGAACCAACCCTTCTTTTTCGCCAGGTCTTGTCTAGTTACTTTCCAAAGAAAAGAGGATGCCCACTTTAAAAAGGGAAAAGGCAAGGCTTGATCTTATCCACCAGCCTCAGCAGCCCCTTTTCCTCTAATCCAGTACTAAGCGCTATCGAATTGACATAGATAAACATGGAGAGAGAAATCAAGTCCCGGCAGTCCAGTCTTTTCTTCTACCAGCTCTAGTGCTAGCTTTCTCCGATCTCTCTGTAGACAGCATTAAATAGGGGTAGGTACCATATTCATAATACTAGAAGGTGATCCCTGCTTAGAGACATGACTGCGAGCTGTTTGTTACCTGATTGTCACCGAGCTTGATGCTGCTGGTCTTCCACCTCACCCATAATGTTGAGGAAACTTGACCTAAGCGGAAATGGATTGCGAAACCATTGATTCTTTCAAAACCGGTGTTTCTTACTCTAAAAAATAAATGATAGGGTTTAGGTCGCTCTTACTTTCTTAGCGCTTACCGGATATAAATTCGTATTTATCTCCACTTACTAAATAGGGGGTGCGGAAGGGTGAAAAGATGGAATTAAGAATGATCTACGCCATTGCCATTCTTCTCTAATCACCACTTCTTCCTTCAATATCTCCTCCTGGCGCCAGCCAGTGAGACCTTTCGTTGCATCCTCCACCTACCTATCCCCCTTCCTGTTCAGGAACCAACTGGATCAAAGTGAGGCAAAACAGCGTCTATCTCCTAGAAATAGTCTTTGTCGAGCTCAAGCTCAAGATAGTTAAGTTTTTCATATGGCCAGTGGTGAATTGATACTTTAACAGCGAAAAGTGCACCTTCAGTTGGAAAAGAATGCGCGATCTGTTTCATTCGGCTAGGGGCTCTCAACCATTCTTTCAGGTCAAGCGGAACCATGACTCCACTCGTTAGGTCTGGTGACCCTACAAATATTATATGTGAACCCGCGATAAATGTGCTTCAGTGCTGCCGTGCTTTAGAGAAGCTGCCGTGCCTACCCCACCCCAATTGGTCGTGCTTTTCCTGTTTCTTAAGCCACGCGAATGAATAGGTCTGCGTTTGCTCGGAGGAAGGTGTTTAGCCAGAGCGTTTCTCAGCTCAGACAAAGCTTCTCTTTACGTGAAGTGCCACGGTTCCTTTTCCCTCTTGACCCGGCTTTTCCTATTCTAACGGTAAAAACTTGTACTGGAACGGCAGCCCAGGGTTCGATCTTTGTTACCCCACTGATTGTGCGATCTTCTAGGCCGATATTGGCTTACGGAAAAGAAAACTCCTAAAGTGGCAGATTTGGAAGCAAATCCTGAGCTTCCATCAATGAAATTCCATTCAATGTGCCTGGGGTCCCCTCTGTTATCAATAAATGAGTAGGCGCTGAAGACGGCGAGTGCGGCGCATGAGGACGGCAGGGATGAGTTGCGACTCAAGGAGCACAGAATGTAAACAGGCAAGTACCCGCTGTTGATGCATCGTCGGAGTAGGAAAGGGAAAGCCCTCGAGCTCTAGCAGCTGTCCCGCGTGCATTGGCTTAAGAAAGGAAGTCGGCACCGGGCAATCCGGAATCGATTATGCGCCTCTTTTCCTCATTCAAAAAGAAAGGACTTGTGCGAGTCACCCAGCAATGGCTTTTCACATCGATGATGCATATTTCCAATGCTTTTTGAATTACAATAAAAAGATGAAATAGTTCACTCTGGCATAATCCATTGCAAGATCCGTTCATATTAGCTATCTACTGCCTGACTTGCCCCACTTACTAAATAGGGCTCATTACATTCATGGAGAGAAAGGTAAGCGTGTAAACAAAGCTAGCTTCTGCCGGAAGAGAGTTGCTTGCCTCTTGCTGCCACTAAACCCCAATGTGAAAGAAAAGCAAGGCGATCTACCGAACAAACATTTCCTTTCTTTTTAATAAGATAACATTGGGAGAATATTCCTGGGATTTGTTTTGTACCGATTGAATGATTTCGGCAAGCTAAATCCATTCGTTTGGGATCCTTTCTTTCTCCCCTTTTTATACTCAAAAGCCGTTGCCTTTCCTACTCGAAAATGGCTTGCTCCAATTATTAAATAGGGCGGAGTTGTCCTTTCTTACTCGATAGCCTTTGTGCTTCCCCTATTTAATAAGTTCAGATGGGAAATGCGGATAAGCTTGAGAACAGACAGCTCTTCACTTTAAAATCCACCCCAGGTATCTCTACCTGTAGGCAGAGGGTCCTCGTTCTTCTGGAGATGCCGCTGGCGCTGCTGAAGTGGATTGGGATGGCTGCGCCAAAGTCTACTGATCCATTAATAATTTGCAACATAAGCTTTAGTGCCTTGCTATGGCGAGGTCGTCTCCCCGCCAGAGTCGGTGAAGCTTGATAGTATCCTCGCATGAATTCACATACGTAAGATCCCGGTAATCTTCAGGACCATGGACATCGTGAACGAACTGGCCTCTCAATCCTGATGGTGGTACCCATTCTGCTAGTGCGAAAGCTGTTCCCGTTTCTTCGTGATCCGATCCGGTATCAGCGGATACTTGCATTTATCCGGGAAGGGTTGAAACAATGGAATGCAACGCAACAAGAAAACGTGTATGTTAAGTTCTATAGTTGATGTGATGCGGCTCGACTCATCATTGCTCTCACAAAAAATCAATGTTTTCGGTTCCCTTTTTACTCTCGAATTATCATATAGAAAGATGTTCAGATTCAGTTCTCTCTGAAAAGGAAGACGGGGCCCTTAGGGACACAGTAGTACCATTTCAATTGTGCGAAAGGTCGTGTCCTGGTAGCCTCTCTGCTGTAGTAAGATGAACGGTCTCATTGTATAAAACAGTCAATTCTTCCATTTATTAAATTGTCAAATCGAGATTGTGTGGGTGTAGATAGGAATAAGTCAAGGCTGTTTCTTGTTAGTCTGTGTCTTCCTCTTTAGTAGTATCCAGGTTCACCTTCCGTTGTTGCTCCTCAGAAAACTCGTAGAATAGTCTAGTCTCATTGGCCCTCGTCGATGGTACAAACGCTCCAGTCTCCCGCTCATGGTCTAGTTCTCCTAATCTAACGAAGTGCTCCCTCCCTCCTACCTAGGTGTACCTCTTCATTGGAGCAAACCATCCAGCAACTTCTTACATTTAGAATTCCCTTCTAAGCTGGCTATAACCATCCTTATTGACCAGAAAGGAATTGAGAAAGGGGATGCTATAACCAGACCATAGACAGCGTTTCCACATTCACTTTTGAACTTAGGGAAACAGTGAAAGAAGCCCTCGTTCCCGCTCTTCTTTCCCCCGACTTACCCTTAGAAGGAAAGTAGGGGCCTCGGTTTCTGCAAAGAAACCTACACCAGTGAATTTCTTTTTCGTAGGTGATCCCGCTCCCAATCGCAGATTTGAATAATCAAGTCGGTATGGGGCTGCTCCCTTTTGTTACTCCTAAAATATTGGCCTCGCTTGGACATATCCGCGAGGACCTGGGCGATTTTGATCCGTTCTCTCCGCGCTCGCCGTTTCAAGGTGAAGATCCGAGTAAGTAGAGCGTAATAGGCGATCCGCCGGGCACTTATTTCGACAGGACCTAAGAACCGTTTTAATGCGTTTCCTTAAGAAATCAATAGATGGTGCTTCAGGAAAAGGGTTCGGCGGGGTGTGGCTTGTGGATGGCTCTGACCTCAACTCCTCTTTTCCATCGGCGTCTCTCCGTCCCACCCCTTTTTTTCGTTGATCATCATCTCCTGGCGTAGCGGAAGCACTCGACGAGGCCTCTACGACAGAAGAGATTCTTGCCCGTTTCTGCCCGGACGATTCCATAAAATAAATAAAAAGAAAAGTTCAGAGGAAAACGCATAACCAGAAGAAAAAGATATCGTGATGTAAAATGATCATTCGGACACCCTCACCTTTCTTAGGACTATCAAGCCTTCTCGAATTAGGTCTATGGTAGAAGCTTTGAACGTAGACCCGGATACAAATCTTTCACTCACTGAAAAGTGAAAACCTGTGACTATATCGTCCTGAAGACGGATGCGGCGGGAAGAAGTGGCATTTAGAAGTGTTGCTGACTTTACATTTAGGTTTCGGCATAACAAAGCTTGCACTGTCTTTTCGCACTTAGGCGCACAGCGTGCCGTTGGTAATGATTCTACTACGGTGCTGCAAATTCGCAAGCTGATCCTAAGTAATCGTTGTTGTTCATTGGATTCCTCCGGAATTACTTCGTTAGGATTGAAGAATTGCTGCAATGCTTCCTGAATAGACTCGATTCTCCCGTCGAGAGTTTCTTTGAAAGTCTTACCTAAACTCTTCCGACTGAATATGAGAAAGCCTATAAAACAACGAGCTACTATCATTTCTTCATTATAGATTGAGATCTTCTTCGGACTTGATGCACAAATAGATGGAATAGCAGCAAATAGCATATTTCTATCCTTCATATCCGTAGAAAGAAATCTCATCTCCAGGTAACTCCATCTTTTTCAGCTCTGCTCGCTCACTTTTGAAAGGAAAGGAGACTGATCTTGACGTCGGCGTGGGTTCTACCAACGAAACGAATCCGTTTTGGATTGAGATTTCACATAAGCATTGCACAATGATCCGCATTAGGCGGGGAGCAGCAATGATACCGCCGGCCAGGAATAAGTACCTATCCCTCTTATACTTAAGAAAAGAGAAGATAAGCTGGTGTTGAGAAATGAGAAGTGGGCTATATCCCCGGGGACTTTTTAAAAGCAGCTGAAAGGAAATGCTGCTTCCTTTCTATACGCTAATTCTTGCTTTGAAGAGATGTTCCAGACAAGGCATTCTTAAGTCCCACCTCACCTATATCCAACTTGAGGTATTCCATTGTTTCTAGTATAATAAGCAGGTTTAAGCCATGGAAGACATGAGTCACTAAAGTGCTGTTAACTAGATCGCGAAAGATGTGCCAAAGAGGTTTTCCAGCACATGGAATAGCACTCGCAGGGGCATCCTGTCAGTCGCCAGGCCATGCACATTTGAAAGAATTCCCACACACAATGGGAGCCGTTTCAACCATTTCTGCTCTACGTTGCAAACTAGGGGGCATAAGCTACCAAACCCCTGGCTAAGAATCTATATCATACCGAGCAATCATTCCGTCTTCTTGAGAAGAAAGAACGCATGAATCCTCGCTTTGAGCTCACCTACGAGTGCACCTAACAAGGTTTTCCAGACCTAATAAACGTTCATTGCAAAGAAATGTTGACCTCTGATTTAGAGAGGATCAACCACAGTTTGAGAAAAGAAAAGTGCACACCGGCATTATGCCTCGTAAAGCTACCCCCATTCATAGCTTTATTCACTGTCTGCTCGAATAGCTTCATTTCAATGTTAGGATGACCCGCAAGGTCGTCTAAAATAGCTTCCACCTATCTAGTTTCCATGTGGCACGCCAACCACAATCACTTCATCCCTTGGCTTCTTTATCATAGCTGCCTACCTCTTCAGATCAAGGATCAAAGACTACAGGAGCTCAAAGTTATTGTCGCACACTTCCATCTAGGAGATGCATGTTAAGCTATCCCTTGGATTATAGCCTAGGAGATCGATTGGCAGGCCTTGTTCTATGAAAAGAGTATCCTTATGGTTTAGGAACCCCAACATCTATTGAAAAGTATGATGCACCCCTCGGTTTACCAACATTTCCATTCAATCTCATTTAGATTCTATTAACTAACAAGCCGGGATCCAATTCCATTTCAACCGCTGAGGTCATTAACGAACTAGAAAAGAGCTAAGGAACTATTTCCAGATACCTAATCGGGTGCTGAACGAACTACTACTTCAATATGTCATTGCAATTTCAAATGGGTTTCGATGGCACTCAAGCAGCCTCACTACTTCGATCTCAGTAACCTAATGATCTCCCCAAACCAACTCATTCTCGGAAGGAGACATGGCCAAGGGTGAACAAGATATGATGGCTGAGAATCTCTATTCCTACAAAATAACATGATTCACATGCTCAATACCCAGGACGGTGGTTCCTCCCGCCTGGCAGGTCTAAGAATACAACCCCTACGACACAGTTGAAACCAATTGTCTCTCACTTCAAAGATGGACCCTCTGTTCCTTTGAAATGCCTTTGATACATCAATTCTGCACTTTTGAAAGTGAAGATCTAGGTCCAAGAGGAATGAAATGAGCATACCAGGAGTTGTCTATTCACATGTCATATGAAGAATACTTATTTTCAGAGAGTGCCTCCAGGTTCTCTAGTAGCTATATCAAACCACAACTCTGTACTAGCCAAGAGGCTTCGGTACTAACCAACACACCAGGATTCAAAGATGCAAAAAGAAAAAGGAAGATAATACCACTGCTGTAGATGCACGCCCTTCTCTTAGTTGAGAAGAACACAGGTAAGAAAGTCTAGAAAGTTCTGAGACTGGGGTAGGTGAATCCATTGACCTTGACGTAGGGCTTTCCCCTCCACCCGATGGTGATTGACTTACTGAAGACCGGCCCTAAGCCATTAATGAATTGAGCCTGGTGAACCATTGATATAGCACTCTGCGGGGCGAAGGCTATGCTTATCACGATAGTTTACAGAAGCTCTTTCCTGACCTGGAATAGACGAATCCTAACAAGATTCTAGACATACGCGGGATGAAACAACATCTACTCGAATTTCATTCACAAAGCCATCAAGGCGGCGCTCAAGAGAGGTTGTTGTCTACCTAATGCCATCCCTTCGATCAGATTGTAATGGCAGTAGCCCCGGTTTCACGGGTTTCGATACCCCTGCAATGTGCAAGAACATCCTCGAAAACGTCTGATGTGACTTCACCTGAAAGTGCATCTGGAACCGCTCCCAGTGCTGATTTAGATGCTGTAGGAACGAACAAAGATTGTGGTGCTGAAACAAACGGACAACAGGATCTGTCCTCTATTGGCGTTTGATAGCTCATTGCTACCTCGCCGGAGGGATGGGGAGATAGACTCTGACCCAGATCTCGCTATAGCCGCCAACGGATCAATTCATTAAGGGCACACCCAGGCAGGGAAGAATTCTCAATTAGTTCATTGAGTTTAGGAAAGGATGCCAGTTTGGAACAGTTGGTGGAGCATGGTGAAACGCGCTCATTTGGAGTGGCTGAAACAGAAACGTACTCGAGAGCTACTCGTCTTCCTAAAAGCTCTAGCAATGCAAGACCTGTCCTAATGCAATAAATACCGGTGCTCTCGAACTCAATCAGCACAGGTACAGGGCCAGGTGCTTCTCCAGCTCTTGGTACCGTCTCTTGTGCCCCACCTGTATAGCTAGGGTTAAGTAACCCATTCAGGAGAAGATAAGAGAAACACCATCTGGTAAGGTTGGATCTATAAAACAACGTTGGTTGACAGAGCTATCTTGACATTATAGGTGGGGTCTTTGGATAGCAGGTATGCTGTGTCAGAGAGCATTGGTGAGATTATCCATCTTATAACCCCCGTTAGACCGACAGATGATAGATTCCCTTCCAAGCCATTGAAACCTCGCTTTTCTTATCTAAATACAGGCGTTAGAATACGTTTTTTGATTGAATAGGTTCTATCTGCTTCCCTTCATTATCCGTGTGCTTGTGAATTTATTAGAATCCATTTCAGTAGGACAACAGGGCTCTCGCCTAGCTGATTCTAAAGTGGAAGCAATTCAGGTATCAGCAGATACGGGTACTAATTCACATTTCTGTCGCTACCCCGTGGTATTGGAGCTTGTAGTGATAAGGATTTTTTTAATAGATAGTTTGTTTTATCCTTGAAGTAAGAGCACTGAGAATAGCTTAGCTTTCCAGCCGAAAGAAAGCATAGAGAACCATCAAACAAATACTGGATGGAGAATGCACTCTTCGTTGCCCAAAGGAAGACGGAGGGAAATGGCCCTTTCTCAGGATGGATTTATTGATTCATCGAGGGTTTTTGGGCTCTAAAACTAAACTTCGACTGGAAAGAATTTCAACCGAGTTTCCCCTTTTTCGTAAAGTATGTCTGAAGTATGAAGCACGTCGTCTAGAATTCAATGTTGGCATTGGTGGAAGGAATCCATCTATATATGATAAACATTTGGCTATTAGTTCATTCTCATAATTGGTTCAGGTGCCTTAAAGAATAGTGGATGGTCGATCCCAGTGTCCGTACTGATTTTAGTGCTCCGCCAAAGAAGTGCTTTGATCCAAAGAAATCAAAAGCAGTTGAGCTCTTTGTTCGAGGACGATCTCCTAATTGCTAGTCCTAATCAAGGGTGTATGCGTCCGCACTCATTGGTTGCTCCTCTACTGAAAGGCTGATCTCAGTATTAGAGATTTTCTTAGGTATTGAATGGAGTTGTGGAACCACCTCCTGTTCCTGGTGTCATGTCAAGCAAGAAAAGAAGTTTTCTTTGGAAAGATAAAAAGAGAAGAAAAAGAATATTCCTTTTTCGAAATGAAGATGTTGTTCTTCACATATTTCTTCAGGGTTGATCGAGCTTCCCGAACCTAATAGACCGGATGAGGTGGGATGAGTAGGAGATCCCAAATACTAATAATTCCATCGGGTTCTTTTTCGATAGAAGATCGTTGAGTTCTTAAAGATTAGATCTTTAGTTCTTATTTTTATTGGTTTCATTGAAATAGATCCTCCTAAGCAACCTGTGGTAACCTCCAATCCGCAAAAGAAGAAAGTAGTATAGGTGGAAGAAAAGGCAGACTTTCCTTCTTCTACTGCTTAAGGATCCATAAATTCGCAGATTGCCTGCCCTGCCAAAACTCGAATCGAAAAACGTGATGTCTGGATGCGCAATTGCTCTTATTGGTTGTTTGTCAAATTAATATTTGAGTTATTTTTATTTTTTTATGTTCATGTTCTTACTTTTGAATGTGTTCCCTGGTTTGGTTTTTGGAGCATGCCCGAATAATTTAGATAGATGAAACGTGGAAAACTGGCAACTGAAATAGAGAATGCATAAACAAACTGCTAGTAGGCACCTTGAAAGCTGCTCAGCTAATTCCCGGTGCTCTTAACTTTATGTTTATGTGAGAGTATGAATTCTTTAGGTTGTAAGGATTCTGACTTAAAAAAGTATATTCCCGTTTCTGAGGACAATGCTGATGATGGTGGAAACAATGATGATAATGGTAATGGTTATACTGAGTCTGGTAAAGATGGAGGTGATACCGGTGATGGTAATGGTTAAGATTCCGGTATAGGTACCGAGGCTCTGGTAACGGTGGACTTTCTGGTGGGGACACCCAGGATAAATTAGACGCACCTGGTAGGAAGAGGTTTATACGTAATAGGTAAAGAAGCAAGGGATGGGTTTGTTTGCAAGTATAGGTATAAGCACCGGTGTCTTAGGTTTCAAAAGAAAGGCATCTGGATAGGTTTCTGGATAGGGATTTTTAAGTTTAGGGGGAAGGGCTTAATAGGTTAAGTCAGTTTAGAAATATACATCTTGAAAGGCATTTAGTACAGTAGGTTTGCAAGGGTAAAGATATGCTTAATAGCACAGAAGGGCGCTAGCTAGGCTACTAAGTAATGCCAGTAATAGGGCTAGCACCGGTTTATGCTACTTGAACTCTAGAACTAGGGTAAAATATGCCTTGTTTTCTTTCCCTTGCTTGTGATGATTAGTTCATCAAGTCGGAAAGGTAGCTTGGGCAAGTCATTTGATACAAGAAAACTAACCGCGATCAATAATCCTCCCAGTTGTTGTGAGCCCTAAAGACCCGATCTGTAAGGAGTTGGTGTGAGGTTAGGTGCAGGAAGTTAATGCTTAACAATCGACGACTTGAAATTGATAATAAAGGTTAAGAAAGACGGAAATTTCTCTACCTATTGTAGTGTCCGAAGGTACTAGGAAAGGTGGTTAAACCAAGATAATAATGCCCATCCGATAAAACCATCCATCTCAAACAGTCAAGTGGTTGGGTACAATGGTCGTTCCTGCCCATAAAAGAGTCTTCTCTTCCCAAATAGTAAAGTGAGAGATAAAACTAGTAGCACTCTGTACCCAAGGTTAGCTCTTTTCCTTCATGCTGATGGTGTGTACACTCCACTTTTGCTATAAGTGTGAAGCCTTGACTGGCTATCTACTTGCCCTTTCTCTTTGCCCGGGAGGGGAAAAGTGAGAAGTATGAGTAAAGAAGAGGAGTTAAGATGGTTGGCTCATAGAAGGAAGGCACTTTTCATAGCTATCAGCAGACTTTCGACACCGATAAAAAGGATTCTCTTTTCACTCGTTATTTGCCCTCATAGCTTTTCTCCTTCTATTCTTTTACTTAATCAAAAGCAAGCCCATGCATGAATATACGTTCGTGAAATAGGATTACTAGGCCTAGTATAGTTGTTCAGCTAGTTTGATACTCTTCCTTCTCTCGTTTACTCAGACAGATGAGACTTTCCTTCTGCTTGGCCGCCTACTGTTCTAGCTCTCCGATGTTCCTTGCCCGTAAACTACTACTGCACTTCACTTTCCTGTCTAAATGTAACCTACCTATGTCTACCACTTCCCTGGTCTCCTTCTTTTGTTTCTGGTACTCTTTTATTGCCGTTTGAAACTGCTAATTCCACCATTCGTCCCGTCATCCCTTAGTGTGTCGTTAATGTGTATATATGAAAACCTATGGGCTAAAGTAATGCCACCCAAGGAAGAGATTCCACTCCCAATGGTATCGAACAGGCTTCTATGATGGACTGAACAGAACTTTGAGGAAACTACCTAAGAAAATGAAAAAAAAAAAAGAACAAATGACAAACTTTACGTTGCCGGTTTTAGCAAAACTTAGGGAGAAGACAGCGGAGGAAATTAGGTGAAGTACGCCAGATACAAAGTACGGAAAAGTATCTAGAACTTCCCCCCCTGGCCCTACTCCCCAACCTAGAGTAGCTAAGTGTGGAAGTAAAATAAACCCTTGTTCATACATGGGCTTTTCTGGTACGAAATGGGCCACTTCAAATAGGTTCATTGCTCCGGCCCAGAATACGATTAATCCGGCATGGGCTACGTGAGCTCCAAGTAGTTTACCGGACAAATTGATAAGTCTGGCATTCCCAGCCCACCAAGTAAAGCCGGTGGTTTCTTGGTCACGACCAGCTAAAACGAAAGTTCCATTAAAGAGCGTTTCCACGTGGTAGAACCTACTAAGGGAATATAATATTTTCATGAGGCTGATCCTGAGCTGCCATCCACGCACGAATACCCTCGTTTAAAAGAATCTTTTTTGTGTAGAAAGTATAAAATGCAGGATCTTTCGCTGCACGGATTTCCTGGGAAACGAAGTCATAGGCACGTAGGTTCAGAGCCAGGCCAACTACGCCAATAGCACTCATCCATAAACCGGTGACGGGTACAAATAGCATAAAGAAATGTAGCCAACGTTTATTAAAAAAAAGCAACACCAAAGATTTGGGACCAAAAGCGGTTAGCAGTGACCATTGAATAAGTTTCTTCAGCTTGAGTTGGGTTAAAAGCGCGGAAGGTATTTGCACCACCACCGAGAACTGACTCCACAACCGAGAAGCGTGTCAGCCTTCCTTATTCAATCAACTCTAATTTAGTACAAGTACGATCAAGAAAAGTAAGAAGTTGAACCAGAGTCACTATTATTATTAGTAGTATAGTCAGTTGTATATGTACCTGCACGAATCTTTCAAGTAAGTCATTAGCCATAAAGTCCAAATAGAGTAAGGAGTAAGTGCATCGACGTCTAAGGGTGTAGATCAGGACTCATTGATTTCAGATTCAGCTTTGAAGAAGAGATTCTTGTTCAAGATGGTTGTTTTAGGCTGAGTGTTGAAGAAGCTACGAGTTTGCAAACAAGAAGGTAGAAAGCGGAAGTATGATCAAGACAAAGTGGTAAGGATTGGGTTGACCTTGCCTTAAGCCTCCCGAGTAGCCCTTCAGTTCCCAGGTAGTGTAGAAAAAGAAGACAGTTCCCAGGTGGTGTAGAAAAAGAAGAAGCCATTGGACTACCTTCTCAGGAAAACCAGTGGCAGATCACTTGAAAACAATCACAGCGAACCCTCCCTCAAACGATCTACTTTTCATGGTAGTAGATATCCATGAAGATGCACGAGCTGTGACCGGACGATAGGGATTTGGAAAAGCTAGAGCTAGAAGAAGGTTTGAAAAGGAACATACTTTGATTGAGAGATTTTGGATAAGAGTTCATAAAAGGCGTTAGCCAGTTTCAAGGTCAGGAAGGGAAAGGAAAGAGCTGAATTGGAATGGGATAGCGATGGGGAGGTTCACGTGGCATATAGCTCCCTTTTTACAGCATACACCGATGCGCCAGGATAGAGGGATTTCATAATAGAGAGGAGGTGTCAATTTTAGGACAAAAACACGGGGAATCCTACCTTTTCCAGTTCAAAACGGGCATACGTGTTACCTTTACTCGGAACACATACATTATATATGAGAATAGGAGCTCCGTCTTTACACGGAGAAAGAGGAACGAACTACTACTTGTCGGTAACAAACCTGCGGCCTCTATGAAAATCCGACTCCCGGTAAATCGTACTTTTCCTCACTCATTCCTCTTTTGGCCTGCATTCTTTTTCCTTGGAGTACGAATATAAAAATAGATATTGAGATCCGATCACAAAAGCGGAAGCCAACCCTGTATCAATAGCTTATGAACTCTCAGCAAAGCAAGTCAGATTCCTATATTCAATTACTCGCTCTTTCTGCTCAGTTTCTTTCTTTTTGGTCCAAGCCGCGCTCGCAGCCCACTTCTACTCTACAATGAATGCCCGGATAAACCTTAATCCCGGAGCTGGTTTTTAGAAGGAATTTTAAAGAAAAAGCAGAGGTGGGGTAGAGATTGTAAAAAAGAATTGTTTAGGAAAGGGCGTCAGCCTACGATCTGTGGAATTTAATACTTTACTATCGAAGAGAAGCCTTGAGTAGCTATGAAAAGTGGATAAACGGAGGAGGACGGGAAGCAATAAGCCAAATCCGCTTTTCAAGCAGTAGGTTGTTCAGCTTCTTTTTGAAAGAATAAAATAGATAATGTTGATTGTCTTTCTTTTGGTTAAGGATGGCTATACAGATCAGGGGGCGGTATTCTTATTCCTTGGCTCGCCACTTATGAAACAAAACTAGATATTTCTTATTATTTTCTTAGGAGCTGAGCTCCGCATGCGGTTCGATTAAGATGCGGCAAAACCTTATCCATTAGTCTTGGCGATGTCAGGGATGGAGGGAGTCATCAGTCGCACAAGTTTATTGCTAAAGCCAAGACAGGACATAATAGCTTCTAAGTAATGCCATTGTGCCCGCTTTCATCATGCCCAACTCAAAAACCATTTCTCCCTTTTTTCTTCCGCTTGACCCTCAGCTGTTATATGTTAGTTTTCTTCATTTCATGGTACGATAGAGTCTACTGTACTCGAAAAGGTGGGCTAAGGTTACATAGATTGTCTCCTTTCTTCGGGAGCGGGATGGCATCTTCGACCTCCGAAGAAGGTATTAATTAGTGGATGGGTCTCCCTCCGGGGAGCGCTTTGGCACGAGAAGTGATAGCTATGTATGGCTTTTTGGCGCCAAGATCCAAGAAGTGAAATTGGGAGCTTAGTGCCGCACAAATGGGGGTTAGTGCCGCATAAAATAGTGCTAGCCCCGTGTCCCGTCCCTGTGCATTGAGCCGTCCCGTCCCCGTGCATTCAAGTTGGAAGTGGGAATTGGTTTCGGGTTCCGCACGCGATACTAAGAAGAGTTCTTATTCAATCACATTCCTATCTATATCACTTATTAATATGGGGGTGTGCCTGCCAGTTGGACAGAATGTACGAAGGTAGTTCGCGTTCGTCAGGTTACTCGAAAGCATAAGTTAGATCAGTGCTTGCTATTAAGTAACTATTTGCAAGATCTCAGTTATTGGGCAAAGGGGGAAGTAAGAAAGTAGCACTAGGTGGGAAGAACTTTTTCTTTCAAAGATCCCTTTTTTATGGATGGGTTAAATAAGAAAGTATCAACGTCCTACTAGGGCTGGCATCAACAGCAGTGGCGGATAAATCATCAATTCATGAGTGCATTTCCCGTTGGGACGGAGGGCACTGATTGATGCCCGATCCTGTCCAATTCCTCACCCCGATCAAACTATAAATCCATGTTTCCATTCCACTTCTTACTTTCACTCTCAAATTATCATATAGAAAGAGTTTCTGTTGATGTGCTGTGCTTGTTTTATAATAAAAGGTGATGGGGCCCTTATGGGGTGCAATCGAGCCTGCCCACTGTGAGGAAGGACGCTACCCTGGTAACCGCTTCGCTCTATTAAGATAAACAGGCGCATCCATTCGATTTACTAAAAACCCAGTTATCCTAGATTGATGAGCTATTAGGCTAACCATACCTATAAAGGGGGATAACCTTAAAAATATCGTAGATAGAAGGAAAGGAGAGATAGCCTCTCTCAACCTATTAAATGACTTCTTTTATCCTACCTGCTTTTTTGCATTTGATCTTCGAGAGAATGCTGTCCTTAGAAACTCGTCATGAATTGGAGTCGAACCAATGTCTCACATCGACCTATCCTACTGGTCGCTCATGACGGGAGGACCCCCATAGCGGGATCCCGGCGACCCCATCACCTTTCAGTGATGTATTTGCCATCCCAACCCTCACAGTAGCGCGCGGAAAAAGACATCATTTACTTGGCGAAGAACCTGTGGTGCATGGTGGTTTTGCGACTGACGTCACCCCCTGATTCTCCTTCTTTTTCAGAGAGGTGCTAGCCTTACTATTGGCAAACCTCTCCTCTAAGAATAAGAAAAGAGATAGAAAAAGAAAAAGCAACTGAAACCCTTCCATCCATCTTGAGATGGGAGCGAGTTCAGGAAAATGACTTAAAACGGTGGATAGTAATGAGAAGTAAATTGGTATTAATGGGTGGATTTCGCGTAGCGAACCCCACTTTTGGAATAAATACAAAAAGGTAAAAGAAGCCAGGGAATTCGAAAAAAGGAAAATAAACCAACTCGGTGGAAAGATTTGGAAATTGTTCCCGGGGTGAACAAAGATATCGAAAGCCATAATAGCCCCGAATAGAAAAATAAATAGAAATGTGATTACTACTTCCCTCACGGTTTTTGGCCGCAGCAAGCATATATAGATCTGTATGGCTCCGTATAACAAAGCCGTCAATCTTAATAGGGGACGCTCTTCGAAAAGGGAGTAGAGTGACCCAAAGTCAACAGCAGCTTTCATTAAAAGCAAGCTACCAACGGTCACAATTCCCAGAAGACGCGCCGTGCACGGCCCCTGTTTTTTTAAGACGGATGTGAAAATCAAGAAACCAAGAAGAAACCAATTAAGGAAAAATCCCCATCGTTGACCGAGATGGAGGTAATCTAACCATTGGAATATTTCCTTTCTGAAACCTGCTATCTTTCCACTTCTATCGGCTCACAACTTTTGGATCAATTCTGCGATAAGGCTGGATGGCCAAGGCGCCCTTTCGAGACTAGGACTCTCAGGTGGGTAAGATTCGGAAAACAGAAAAGCTAACCTGAATTCCTGCTTATCCCTAGGCTGCTGCTCTGTACTGCCTTCCCTCAAGTCGGTATCTTCTTCCATCATGAAAGTCGGTAAGCAATCTAGTCGGCAACAGGGAAATCAGGAACTCAAACTAATAGCTTCCTTGGTCTCTGAACAGAGCACTACACTAGATGAGGGAATCGATGGATGTGCACCTTTTAGGGGAAGAATGCCACAACCCTTCCTTCCGATACTTTGGGCCTTACAAGATTCTAGCACGTGTTGGTGCTGTTCCATATTAACACCGGGAGCTACCTTCAACTTCTCAAGTGCACCCTGTATTTTTCACGTCTCTAAGCTTCGACGTGTTGTTCCCCCGCCCACTGTCTCAGGTATCCTCTCGTTTACCATCTGAGACTGACAATCCCTCTGTCCCTATGCAAGTTTTGGTGAGTCGTTGGTATAAGTAATAAAGGGAGATCAAGTCCTGGAACAAGGCTTGATTCGCTGGTCCGAGTCGATGGCACTGGACAATACTTGGGAGGACCTCATCGACCTGAAGACTCGTTTTCCTTATGCACCGGCTTGGGGTCAAGCGCTTTCTCAAGGAAGGGGGAATGTTAGCGCTTCTACTTCGAATACTCGTGCCCCGATTACAACACAAGACGACGTCGGCCCACGAGCCAGACCCAGGAAGAATACGAAGTCCAATTTCCTCAACCGCGCACACGGATAAGACGCGAGACAGTTTCTGAGGGATAGAAGTCTTGATCGGGCCAAGCCGGCATAACAGTTAGTAGTTCGCATTACTTTCTCTTCCGAAGCGCGCACATTCGAGTTCAGTATGGATGCACTGAGCGCTTAAGACCACTCGCTGGATGATATGGTCAATCATACTCCAGAGTGGGGACAGCATAACAATAACATTCTCTCTTTAGATTCGAGATGTATTGATCGAGACGTGCCTCACTCTAGTGAGGATTTGAGCTCCCCGATAGACGTAGGGCCCGCTCGGTACGCTGTCATTGTTTAGGGGGGTTCTTAATTATAGCATGAAAGTCCGAGTTGGAGGAATGATATTGGGCTTGAGAAGTGAGCAAGGAACCTGACATAACATTCCTATGGTTCCTCTGTCCGGTCTTGCACCACTCTCATATCCATCAATCAATTTCATAGATAGTTACTATGGTTGTTTCTTCCTCCATTCACTAAAGCAAATGGAGCCTTTCCCTCCTCGAGTCAGCAAGCCAACTCGAGCGTTTTAACCCTCGTGTCACTAGCGCAACACGAGCCATTCAAAAAAAAGTCTTGGAACTGAAGAGAAATCCATCTCTATACAAACTCTTTATGTTCTTGATATTGATTGAGTTACGAGAATGAAGAAGCGTAGCACACCTTTTCTCTCAATTCAAGTTTCCATTCAATAAGTGCATCAAGTATTTCGTATAGAAAGAAAAGGAACCACTTCTCTTCTCTTAAGTATATGAAAAATAGCTTTTGGTCCCTTTCGTCCAGAGGTTAGGACATCGTCTTTTCATGTCGAAGACACGGGTTCGATTCCCGTAAGGGATAGGTACTTATTCCCGGCCGGCGGTATCAAGAACCCGGATAGTCAGTAGGAAACTCCAATCTGCAAGCGGAACAACGAGTTTAGAAGGCACGTTCTTGAAAGAGCAGGCTGACTATGAAACTCATATAAGGCTCGCGATCGGGTGCATTGTTGACTCGGGGGCGGTTCCATAGGCGGCTACTCTAAGACGGATCAAGTTGGGCTATATATTATGGCAAGTTGACCCTACTTTCCAATTTCGTAGATAGAACAGTTCTAGTAGAAGGTTAACCCGGCCTTCCTAAGAGTACTAGGTTAAAGGGGAGACCTCTAAAGCCCAGAAAGAACTATCCTATCCCTTTAGGGAATCCAAAAGCGCCGTATCTGTGGATCACTGACGGCTATACCCAATGAGCAAAGTAGAAAGAGCCTAGGAAAATGCATCTTCTCCCTATTCAGTCAGCAGTTGTCCATCGACTAGTCTTACTTACCGCACCGCCCGGCGAAAAGGGATTTCTCAGTGATAGACCCACGAGAGCGTGTGTGCCAGTGACAAAAGAAGTGCGAGACGATCTGAGGAAGTGAGGGATGCCCTTCCTGGGTATCACGAGCGGCGAGGCAGGTACGGCTGGAGGAAAAGCAAGGCAACAGGGTGCTAGGTTTAAGCAAGTATTGTCCGTCCGATCATTGGAATCGGCTTAGCCGAAAAAGGCAGATCTGGTTTCACTAGTAGGAAGAACACCCTTCTAAGGTGAAGGTATTCCATTTCTAAGAAGGAAGTTCTATATATTCGAACTAGAGAGAAGCTCTAAAATGGAAATCGAAAAGGAACCCCTTGTCCGTCCAGGTACTCACCCCGCCGGAACTCGCAATCAAACATAGGGTTGGCAAACTAGGAAGGCACAGAAAAGAAGGCAGTTGCGAAGGCGAGCAAGGTATTTTTGAATTTCCTCAAATTGATTCATCAATGAAGTAGTTGAATTGAAGTAAATGTGCCTACGAAAGAAGAGTTTTCGATATGGATATGCGAACAGGAAGAAAGCAAGCATATATTACTATTGCATTGGCAACGAACACCGTCAAACAAAGATAGCTGTTGAGGAGGAAGACCTGGATAGGGAGCCGGTTACGAATAAACCTGGGACTAGGAAACCCGAACTACGAATGGAAACACTTTTTCAAGCAGGGGTAAACGGATCTGGTTAGGAAGCCGGAGATGGAAGAGAGGGTGTCGTGTCGGATCTTCAATCGGGGCAAACAACGGATGCTCGGGATAAAGCTGGACTTCGATTGGTTTTTGATGGATATGAGCTTTCCTGAATAAGGATCCAAATATGCTTCCTAAAACAGCATGCGCAATGGTGGGCCGAGTACATAGCATAGCGTATATCAAGTATCCAACGCCTTCCGAATAAGGAATGGAAGCCGACTTAATAAAACTACATCTTGCTGATGTAGGTGTAGACAGGTATTCTAAAAGGAGTGACAATATTGGGTGTAAGGATTCTTCTATGCAAACATTGACCACTCGTATGGTAGCCTCACAACCATCTACAAGGGAGACTTCCACCTCAACCTGAAGTTCACCCACGTGGAGCCTTTACTAGTCGGAGTGGTAAGACTACAACCGATCCTCTTCCCCAATGCCAGCGTTGTATGTACCACCTGCCTTCTACCCTAGCCGGCCCAATACCTTCTCCGCAGGGACCTCAACAGTCCACTACTTCTGCTGCACAGCTAGTTCTTCTACACCAGCAGCTATTGCTCCTAATGATCCATCATCAATCTGCTTCACCTGTCACACCCGAAGCTGCCATTTCCAGAACGGTTTGTGAAGTCAACTGAAGACAAGCAGATTGCAAAGTTTCTGGATATGATGACAGATATGCAGATTACCACCCCCATCCTTGATGGTGTCTTACAGGTGCCGATGTATACACAGTTCTTTAAGGACCAGCTCGCAAAGAAGCGAAACATTAACGAGCCAGAACTGGTTACTCTTACTAAGGAATGTAGTGCACTCGTTCAAATAAGCTACCTCTCAACTTAGATGAGCCTGCCAGTTTCAGTATTCCATGCTTGATAGGAAGTCAAACTTTCCATGCTTTATGTGGTCTTGGGTCTACTGTGATTCCCTTCACTGTCTACGAGCCACTACCATTGGGTGATGTACGGCCGACTAGCATCACTCTCCACCTTGCTGATCAGATCCGGCAGACATTTTGGGTGATATCCCTGCGATAGTTGGTAACTTCGCATTTCCAGTTGATTTTGTTGTCTTGGAGATGTAGGATAAGAGCTTTCCTATTATTTTTTTTTGGGGAGACCTTTTCTAGCTACTGCAGGGGCTGTCATCGATGTGAAAGATGCTAAGCTCACGCTTCAATTTGGTGAGGAGAAAGTCTCATTTGACATTAGGTATATCTTCCAACTCACCTTCCTCACTGTCCAGACCATAGTAAGCAATATGAAACGAGTCACTTAAGCCCTAGTAAAAGGCTACTCTTTGAATCCCCTCTTTAAGGCATATAAAATTAGTACTCTTCCTGAGCTAGCTTAAGCATATCTCGAGCGAGTGAGTTTCCCTCCATCAAGTTCTAAGCGATCAAATAAGGTCCTTGCTCTCGAGCCAATGCCAATACCAATAGATAGGGTCTAAACGAAGGATTAAAAGGAGGTTACCGGTTAAGGGCAAATGCAATCTCTGAGCCAGTTGGAGAAAAAAGGTAATCAAAGAAAGTTTCAGTTGGGACTTTCCCTGCCAACCCTACCCAAATTTCATACCCTGCGGTTTTCGTTCCTCTATTGATATTTCGTTCCTCGAATCGAGACTTTCTTTGTCGAGGATCTCTGGTTTAGGGGTACTCCATCGAGTTTCAGTTTCTTCTTCTAATGGCTGTGTCCGTCTAAGGTGGCTATTTGAGCGATTTAAGTATCGCGGTTGTCTTGAGCTCTGGATTGATGGACGGAAACCCGGGGCTGGGTTCGATTTCAACTCGGAGATAGCCGGGTCTATAGTAAGAGCCGCTTTGTGAACAGCATCGGATGACATAGCCAGGGTAGCCGCAATAGAGCAATTATGCCTTAAGCCCAAAACTCTTCCTTCTAGGGATCAGATCAACCTAAAGCACCATCAGTTGTGGATTCATCCACAAAGTCTTTCTACTTAGCTCGTCAAGCGAAGTAGCTATCAACGGCTTTAGCATGACAACTAGAACATCAAGCCATGGTAAACTGCCAAAGCTTCTGCTGTAGTGTAGCACCAGGGTTCAGCCTTCTCCTTGCCGAGTTGCATCGCCCGCATCGTGTTCAATTGGAAAGTCTGGCAAAGGCGCTTCCAACTCCTGGTTCAGGGTCTGAGGTTACCAAACAAAGATGAATCCTGCGCAATCAGAGATTAAGCCATAAGATCCCACCAGAAACTGGAAGAGTCGGGGGCACCTACCGAAGGAGTCTTCCCTCCATCGATTCAATGACAAAATAGCTCTATTGAGAGGGCCTTTGACAACCCTCTTGAATGTGGCTCGCTCCTAGTTTTTCTTCCCCCGCCCGTTCTATCTAGGCTGGTGGCTATACCAGATTTCGTGTCTGATCGAACTTGAAACTAGCCCATTGAGCTTCTTGGATTCCAAACCAGAAAGAAGGATCGCACACAAGAAAATAGAGTTGGAATGAAAGATGGGGTAAAGATGAACTTTATTCTCCTAGCTGCTCTCCATCCAGCAAGTTACTCTCTTTCAAAAGATGACAACTCAAGATTACCAATCAAAACCAACGCTTTTTCTTCTCCTATAGCTTCATCATTACATCTTTCACTAGTTGTTGGATGTGAGTGATGAGATCGATCCATGGAATTTTTACCTCACTCACATACTTTGGAAGATGAAGAAATTCTCTTGAATTTACTTATGGCTGGCTCTACATGTGGTCAGATGGTTCCCCTCTTCAGTCATTTGGTACCTCTCCAACGCTTCCTCCTATTCCTATTGATCAGATCAAAGCCAAACCTATCTAGTCTTGCACGTTGTCACCCACCGCTCTTGCCAAAAACAAAGAAATTCTATCTTGGGAACTAAAAAGAATCGGAATGGGAAGTATTTATTTCTTGATTCTCCGGCTAGCATCCTTACTTCCTTCTTCAATGGAAATTCTATGTTTTGGCTCGGTATAAACCAAAAAATGAGAAATTCTCTTATTTGTAGAAAAGTCTTCTTTTGGTTAAATCTGGAGAACCCAGTCGAAACTCTGATTCATGTTTGTGGATTTTAATAGCTCTCCTATCTACCCGAAATGATCTTCTACCTTTACTGTCTGTGTTCTTTACATATCTTTTGATTGTTTTTCAAATCATTGTGTCGTTACAAATTCAGTGGTTGCACCCTTGTGAGCAAGTTGTTGCCGGATTGGATAGGAGAAGTGAAACAAAGCTACGAAGGATAAAAATTAGCTGAAGAAGTTAAGAAGAGCATTAGTGAAGCGAGAGGAGGACAAGATGGTTGGGAAGAGGAGGAAGGGGTATTAAGGAAAAAAGGGAGGCTTTATGTGGGGACCGCTGGAAATGCAAGAGCCAGGATAGCGCAAGAAACTGCATGGGACAGCTACCGGAGGCCATTCAGGTATACTAGCTTCCTATAAGAGAACTAATAGGAACTTTGTCTGGCCAGGAATGGATGCCTCTCTTGAGGACAGACTGTGACGGTAAAGCAACAACATCAACTCGCAATGGCCCTCGTGCCATGAGACATGGATTTTAGTCGACGTAGATTGGATCGAAAGATCGCACTTCCGCTCTTCTCCTATCGGACTAGTCACTTCCCACTCTCCTCAAGTGAACAGTTTAGCCACTATCCTCCCATATACTCTGCTTTTTCATTGCTTATGAACTGGAACTTGTTGGTGCATGGATTTCACGTTTCAGCAGCACTTTGGTTTGTGCATGGTTGTGAAAAGAAGGCTTTCTATACACTTATATGAACTTCATTGGCGAAAGAAAGAGAAGCTTGCCTTGATAAAGCACAGCCTTTCGCACTCCAATAGGCATATATTGTTACAAGGTTATGCCCAAAGGTCTCAAAAACGCCGGTGCTACATATCAACGCGCCATGACTAAGATCTTCGATGAGATAATACATAAGATTGTCGAGTGCTATGTAGATGATCTCGTTGTAAAGGCGGTATCCTATGAAGAACATCTTCAACATCTCAGAATCGTATTCGACCGCCTAAGGCAACATGCACTCAAGTTAAACCCGTTGAAGTGCGCCTTCATGGTCTCGTCAGGCAAATTCCTTTTGATTCTGTTGTCAGAGGTGCCTTTC
>NW_028259461.1:17002456-17034996 GCF_056163025.1 Triticum urartu | reverse complement strand
ATGGGGATGGTGAGAAGAGATATATTTTACATCCCAGAGGGGCTATAATTGGAGATACTATTGTTTCTGGTACAAAAGTTCCTATATCAATGGGAAATGCCCTACCTTTGAGTGCGGTTTGAACTATTGATTTACGTAATTGGAAGTAACCAATTAGGTTTACGACGAAACCTAGAAATCGATCACTGATCCAATTTGACTACCTCTACGGGATAGACCTCAACAGAAAACTGTTGAGTAACGGCAGCAAGTGATTGAGTTCAGTAGTTCCTCATAGAAAATTATTGGCTCTAGAGATATGGTAATATGGAGAAGACAAAATTGTTTGAAGCACGCACAGAACCGGAAGCGCCCCTTGTTTCAAAGAGAGGAGGACGGGTTATTCACATTTAATTTGATGGTCAGAGGCAAATTGAAAGCTAAGCAGTGGTAATTAAGACCCCCGGGGGAAAATAGGGATGTCTCCTACGTTACCCATAATATGTGGAAGTATCGACGTAATTTCATAGAGTCATTCGATCTGAATGCTACATGAAGAACATAAGCCAGATGACGGAACGCAGAGACCTAGGATGTAGAAGATCATAACATGAGCGATTCGGCAGATTTGGATTCCTTTCCTATATATCCACTCATGTGGTACTTCATCATATGATTCATATAAGATCCATCTGTCTAGAGATCGTCATATACATCTAGAAAGCCGTATGCTTTGGAAGAAGCTTGTACAGTTTGGGAAGGGGTTTTTTGAGAGAAAAGAAGAATCTACTTCAACCGATATGCCCTTAGGCACGGCCATGCATAACATAGAAATCACACGTGGAAGGGGTGGGCAATTAGCTAGAGCAGCAGGTGCTGTAGCGAAA
Organism: Triticum urartu; assembly: GCF_056163025.1. NCBI lineage: Eukaryota > Viridiplantae > Streptophyta > Magnoliopsida > Poales > Poaceae > Triticum > Triticum urartu. The sequence goes on along the minus strand of NW_028259461.1, from coordinate 17,034,130 downwards.
CTCATTGCAAAAGAGGGTAAATCGGCCACTTTAAGATTACCATCTGGGGAGGTCCGTTTAGTATCCCAAAACTGCTTAGCAACAGTCGGACAAGTGGGTAATGTTGGGGTGAACCAAAAAAGTTTGGGTAGAGCCGGATCTAAGTGTTGGCTAGGTAAACGCCCCGTAGTAAGAGGGGTAGTTATGAACCCTGTGGACCACCCCCATGGGGGCGGTGAAGGGAAAGCTCCCATTGGTAGAAAAAAACCCACAACCCCTTGGGGTTATCCTGCGCTTGGAAGAAGAACTAGGAAAAGGAAAAAATATAGCGATAGTTTTATTCTTCGTCGCCGTAAGTAAATACGTAACTAGGAATATGGAAAATTGCATTTTTGGAATTTGCAATAATGCGATGGGCGAACGACGGGAATTGAACCCGCGCATGGTGGATTCACAATCCACTGCCTTGATCCACTTGGCTACATCCGCCCCTTATCCAGCTAAAGGATTTTTTTCTTTTTTCCATTGATCATTATTCTATTTATTCTGACCTCCGTACTTCGATCGAGATATTGGACATAGAATGCCACTCTTTAAAAAGGAAAAAAGGAGTAATCAGCTGTGACACGAAAAAAAACGAATCCTTTTGTAGCTCATCATTTATTGGCAAAGATAGAAAAGGTCAATATGAAGGAGGAGAAAGAAACAATAGTAACGTGGTCCCGGGCATCTAGCATTCTACCCACAATGGTTGGCCATACAATCGCGATTCATAATGGAAAGGAACATATACCTATTTACATAACAAATCCTATGGTAGGTCGCAAATTGGGGGAATTCGTGCCTACTCGGCATTTCACGAGTTATGAAAATGCAAGAAAGGATACTAAATCTCGTCGTTAACTGAATTCTGAATAGAAAGATTAAGAAGAAAAAAAGATTCAAAATAAAGTAAAGGTAGGCGGGGAATAACCTTATTTATGACAAGTTTCAAACTAGTAAAGTATATCCCTAGGATAAAGAAGAAGAAAAGTGGGCTAAGGAAACTCGCAAGGAAAGTTCCAACCGATCGTCTACTTAAGTTCGAGAGAGTTTTCAAAGCACAAAAACGTATCCCTATGTCTGTTTTCAAAGCACAAAGAGTTCTTGACGAGATTCGCTGGCGTTACTACGAGGAAACTGTTATGATACTGAACCTCATGCCCTATCGAGCATCTTATCCCATCTTAAAGTTGGTTTATTCGGCAGCCGCAAATGCTACTCATTATAGGGATTTCGACAAAGCGAATTTATTTATTACTAAAGCCGAAGTCAGTAGGAGTACTATTATGAAGAAATTCAGACCTCGAGCTCGAGGACGTAGTTTCCCCATAAAAAAAAGCATGTGTCATATAACAATTGTACTAAATATAGTAAAGAAATCTAAATAACCTTTAGATCCATCTAAGATTTCGATTCCCAGTAAAAAAAATATAGAATAGAAAAATATGGGACAAAAAATAAATCCACTCGGTTTCAGACTTGGTACAACCCAAAAACACCATTCCTTTTGGTTCGCACAACCAAAAAATTATTCTGAAGGTCTACAGGAAGATAAAAAAATAAGGGATTGTATCAAGAACTATATACAAAAGAATAGGAAAAAGGGCTCGAATAGAAAAATAGAATCAGACTCAAGTTCCGAAGTAATTACACATAATAGAAAAATGGACTCAGGTTCAAGTTCCGAAGTAATTACACATATAGAAATCCAAAAAGAAATCGATACGATCCACGTCATAATCCATATTGGATTCCCAAATTTATTAAAGAAAAAAGGAGCAATCGAAGAATTAGAGAAAGATCTACAAAAGGAAATTAACTCTGTAAACCAGAGATTTAATATTTCTATCGAAAAAGTTAAAGAACCTTATAGACAGCCTAACATTCTTGCAGAATATATAGCTTTCCAATTAAAAAATAGAGTTTCATTCCGAAAGGCAATGAAAAAAGCCATTGAATTAACTAAAAAAGCAGATATAAGGGGAGTAAAAGTAAAAATTGCGGGTCGTCTCGGAGGAAAAGAAATTGCACGCGCCGAATCTATTAAAAAGGGTAGACTTCCCCTCCAAACAATTCGCGCTAAAATTGATTATTGCTGCTATCCAATTCGGACTATCTATGGAGTATTAGGTGTAAAAATTTGGATATTCGTAGACGAAGAATAAGTAATCTTGTCTTCGGATTCTGTCCATTGATAGAATAAAAAATGACAAGAGACTTTTTTCCTGAAATCCCTGCAAAAGAAGAAATTATACCTCTTTCTATAAGATTTAATGAAAATTGATAAATCATTTAATATAATTGCTATGCTTAGTGTGTGACTCGTTATTTTTTTCTTTTTTTTAAGAAAAAAACTTAGTAATTATAGAAAATTAACTAATAACCAACCTATTGCTTCGTATTGTCGAGATCCTAACTAAGAAACAGTCACTATATGAATAAATACCTCTATCATAACATAAATGAGTAGATGTGTCATATAGTTGTAGCAACTGCAATTTTTTCTCTAAAAAAGAAAAGGGATTCTAGGTTGTGAAGCAAAACTAAAGGGATGTGGATAAAGGGAGGGATGATAGAAAGAAGGAAGAGGAAATAAATAAGATATAGGATTCCACTATGTATGGTCTATGAATTACATCATAAAAGGCAATGTGATAAAGCATCAATATAATAAAAATAATAGAGAATTAAAAATTGTAACTTGAAACAAGAACTACAAATTTAAAGCAATAATAAAGAGCCGCCCGGGTTAATAAAACTGAGAAAATTAACTCGGAAAGAAATTTTTTGGAAGCTCCGTTGCGGGATTCAGACCTAACCATTCAAGGAGAAGCAGTGGGAACGACAGAACCTATGATTCCATAGGATTTTATTGAAAAGAATCCTAACACTTCATTGGGTGGGATGGCGGAACAAACCAAAAAAATTGTCTTATTTGGTAAGTTTATAAATTAACAAATAAGACAGGAAAGAGTAAATATTCGCCCGCGAAATTCTTATTGAATTAGAATACTTTACCGCGATTCAATAAGAGTAAAAATAAGGATTTTTTTAAGAAGGATTACATTATCTATAAATATAGAATTTAGATAAATATACACACACATCTGGATATATTCTAGATCTTCTTTTTTGACTATATATTATATTTTTCTGTTTTAACAAATTCAATATAAAAAAAACCGAACTTTTTCTATTATCTATTAATGTGTATCTATCCGTACCGTAATATTTTGGAATATTATGAATTAGAGAAATTTACATGCTTTCTGATTCCATTCGCGAGGAGCTGGATGAGAAGAAACTCTCATGTCCAGTTTTGCAGTAGAGATGGAACTAAGAAAGAGAACCATCGACTATAACCCCAAAAGAACCAGATTTCGCAAACAACATAGAGGAAGAATGAAAGGAAAATCCTGCCGAGGCAATCGTATTTGTTTTGGTAGATATGCTCTTCAAGCACTTGAACCCGCTTGGATCACGGCGAGACAGATAGAAGCAGGACGAAGAGCAATAACACGATATGCACGTCGTGGTGGAAAAATATGGGTACGTATATTTCCCGACAAACCGGTTACACTAAGACCCACGGAAACACGTATGGGCTCGGGAAAGGGGTCCCCCGAATATTGGGTATCCGTTGTTAAACCTGGTCGTATACTTTATGAAATGGGGGGAGTATCTGAAACTGTAGCTAGAGCAGCTATCTCCATAGCTGCCAGTAAAATGCCCATACGAAGTCAATTTATTCGATTAGAGATATAGAACCCTAAAAGGGGTATGGAAGATAAAAAAAAATGCTCGGTTTTTCTTTCTGGAAAGACAATATTTCTTTCATCCTTTTGCATTGAAATAACAAATTGAAATCAAAATAATATGATTCAACCTCAGACCCTTTTAAATGTAGCAGATAATAGTGGAGCTCGAAAATTGATGTGTATTCGAGTCATAGGAGCTGCTGGTAATCAGCGATATGCTCGTATTGGTGATGTTATTGTTGCTGTAATCAAAGACGCATTGCCCCAAATGCCTCTAGAAAGATCCGAAGTAATTCGAGCTGTAATTGTACGTACATGTAAAGAGTTCAAATGCGAAGACGGTATAATAATCCGCTATGATGACAATGCTGCGGTTATAATTGATCAAAAAGGCAATCCAAAAGGAACTCGAGTTTTTGGCGCGATTGCCGAGGAATTGAGAGAATTGAATTTTACCAAAATAGTTTCATTAGCTCCTGAAGTATTATAAATACTAGTAGGCGAAATTGAGACCAAAGAATTAATTTAGTAGATTGTGTTTTACGTATATGTTTTAAAATCCAAAATGAAAAAAAAAAAAAGAAAACATGTTGATTATAGAAAAATTAGGAGGAACCTAGAATTAGAGTCTTATGGGCAAGGACACTATTGCTGATTTACTAACCTCTATAAGAAATGCGGACATGAATAAAAAAGGAACAGTTCGAGTAGTATCTACAAATATTACCGAAAACATTGTTAAAATACTTCTACGAGAGGGTTTTATTGAAAGTGTTCGGAAACATCAGGAACGTAACAGATATTTCTTGGTTTCAACTTTGCGACATCAAAAGAGAAAGACTATAAAAGGAATATATAGAACAAGAACCTTTTTAAAGCGTATCAGCCGACCCGGCTTACGAATTTATACCAACTATCAAGGAATTCCTAAAGTTTTGGGTGGAATGGGAATTGCTATTCTTTCTACTTCTCGAGGAATAATGACAGATCGAGAAGCTCGACTAAACAGAATTGGGGGAGAAGTCTTATGTTATATATGGTAATCGCCCCGCCTATAGTGCTCGAATTCTATCTCGCCCTTCCTATTTTTAAAATAAAAATAGAAAAATAGGAGAAAAAAAATATGACAGAAAAAAAAAATAGGAGAGAAAAAAAAAACCCGAGAGAAGCAAAAGTAACTTTCGAAGGTTTAGTTACGGAAGCCCTACCCAATGGAATGTTCCGCGTTCGGCTAGAGAATGACACCATCATCCTAGGCTATATTTCAGGAAAGATACGGTCTAGTTCTATACGAATACTGATGGGGGATAGGGTCAAAATTGAAGTAAGTCGTTATGATTCAAGCAAGGGACGTATAATTTATAGACTTCCCCATAAGGATTCGAAGCGTATCGAAGACTCGAAGGATAGCGAAGATTTGAAGGATAGCGAAGATTTGAAGGATACCAAAGATTCAAAGGATTAGGTTTTTCTTTTTTTTTCTAGGGTAATAAATTCTAAGTTCTAAAATTCAAGCGAAGAGACTTATTTTTTCCAAAAGATTAGATTCATAGTTTAAAAAAGGATACGGAAATATGAAAATAAGAGCTTCCGTTCGTAAAATTTGTACAAAATGTCGACTGATTCGTAGGCGTGGACGAATTAGAGTCATTTGCTCTAATCCGAAGCATAAACAAAGACAGGGGTAATCTTTCGAAAAAGAACTTTACTTTCTAAAAAGTAAAAAAAAGTACCCGCGGAAATGTTCCAATTCCAAATAAAATAATTTCATTTAAAATAATTAAAGTAAAGGGTTTATTTTACCCTGAAACGGATATCTTTGTATCTTTTTTTCTTTTTTTTATTTCTAACTCATATTTATGAGATAATAAAATATGGCAAAAGCTATACCAAAAATTGGTTCACGTAAGAAAGTGCGTATTGGTTTACGTAGGAATGCACGTTTTAGTTTACGGAAGAGTGCACGTAGAATAACAAAAGGGGTTATTCATGTTCAAGCTAGTTTCAACAATACCATTATAACTGTTACAGACCCACAAGGTCGGGTGGTTTTTTGGTCCTCGGCCGGTACTTGTGGATTCAAAAGCTCAAGAAAAGCATCACCCTATGCTGGTCAAAGAACAGCAGTAGATGCTATTCGTACAGTAGGTTTGCAACGAGCAGAAGTTATGGTAAAGGGCGCTGGTAGTGGAAGAGATGCCGCATTACGAGCCATTGCTAAAAGTGGTGTGCGATTAAGTTGTATACGCGATGTAACACCTATGCCGCATAATGGATGTCGACCGCCTAAAAAAAGACGTCTGTAAAAGAATTAACCCGCTTTCAACTTTCATTTCAAGAGAAATAAACGATTCAATGATAAAATAATAATACTAGTCTATTATGGTTCGAGAGGAGGTAGCAGGATCCACTCAAACACTACAGTGGAAGTGTGTTGAATCAAGAGTAGATAGTAAGCGCCTTTATTATGGTCGTTTCATTCTGTCCCCGCTTAGAAAAGGTCAAGCGGACACCGTCGGTATTGCCTTGCGAAGAGCTTTACTTGGAGAAATAGAAGGAACATGTATCACACGTGCAAAATTTGGGAGCGTGCCGCACGAGTATTCTACAATAGCAGGTATTGAAGAATCCGTACAAGAAATTTTACTAAATTTGAAAGAAATTGTATTGAGAAGTAATCTCTATGGAGTTAGAGACGCATCCATTTGCGTCAAAGGTCCTAGATACATAACTGCTCAAGATATCATCTTACCGCCTTCCGTAGAAATCGTTGATACGGCACAACCTATAGCTAACTTGACAGAGCCCATTGATTTCTGTATTGATTTACAGATCAAGAGAGATCGTGGATATCAGACAGAACTCAGAAAGAACTATCAAGATGGAAGTTATCCTATAGATGCTGTATCCATGCCTGTTCGAAATGTGAATTATAGTATTTTTTCTTGTGGGAATGGAAATGAAAAACACGAGATACTTTTTCTAGAAATATGGACTAATGGAAGTTTAACCCCTAAGGAAGCACTTTATGAGGCTTCTCGTAATTTGATTGATTTATTTCTTCCTTTTCTACACGCGGAGGAAGAGGGCGCTAGTTTCGAAGAAAATAAAAACAGGTTTACTCCACCCCTTTTTACTTTTCAAAAAAGATTAACTAATCTAAAGAAAAACAAAAAAGGAATTCCATTGAATTGTATTTTTATTGATCAATTAGAATTGACTTCTAGAACGTATAATTGTCTAAAAAGGGCCAATATACATACACTATTGGACCTTTTGAGTAAGACTGAAGAAGATCTTCTGAGAATTGACAGTTTTCGTATGGAAGATAGAAAACATATATGGGACACTCTAGAGAAGCATCTCCCAATTGATTTACTTAAGAATAAACTCTCGTTTTAAATCCATTGCAATTTTTTTTCTTCTTCTTTTTCGAGTTAGAATAAAAAGAAAACAATTTAGCATCTTTGGTACAATCTATATTTTCGCGAAATGGATCATAATAAAATGGATTTTAGGTATCTAGGGAAGATTCACTTGGAAGTAACTATTTCCTAGATACCTATGGTACTTCACGGTTGAATGAATCAAAAAATATCTAAAAAAGACCTAAAGTTAATGATTTATCAATGGGTAATGTTGCTCCAATACCTAACCAAAGAGCTACTACAGTACCGATTAAAAAAACGGTCGTAGCTACTGGGCGGCGAAATGGATTTTGGAATTTATTGACATTCTCTAGAAAAGGTACTGTCAATAAGCCTGTTGGCACAGAAACCATTAAAAGAACGCCCAATAACTTATTGGGTACCGTACGGAGTATTTGAAACACGGGAAAGAAGTACCACTCGGGTAATATTTCCAGAGGAGTTGCAAACGGATCTGCCGGTTCACCAATCATTGATGGCTCGAGAACCGCTAAACCTACATTACATGCAATAGTACCTAGAATTACTACTGGAAAAATATATAAAAGATCGTTGGGCCATGCGGGTTCCCCGTAATAATTATGTCCCATCCCTTTAGCTAATTTAGCTCTTAATACAGGATCATTTAAGTCTGGTTTCTTTGTTATTGGGATAGGTGAACTCTTTAGGATCCATCCCCCAAAGGAACCGGACATGAGAATTTATCATCATCCGGCTCGAGCAAGAGTGAAAGAAATAAGACCGCGGAAGATCCTTAATAGAATTAAGGTTTATAATGACTCAATGACTCTAGGCAAGAAAAGCTTTATCAGATTCTCTTTTCCGAAGTTGCACCTACAACTACTCATTGAAAATAATCCTATTCTTATGGGTAAATGCTCAATATCCAAGTGGGCTTACAAATTTGATCATGATCAATTGCTTTGTGGATTGTCTCATGTCTCTTGATTAGTTGGTATTTATCCCCTCAATATCGCAAGTTTCTTACCTCCAAACAAAATATTTACTTGTTACTAATAAAAAATCAAAAAGTTTAGCCTACATTCTTCCTTAGATCCCTTCTTTTACTCCGATAGTATTGCGGATCACAATCGATGCAAAGAAAATGAATGCATTTCCATACTATAATAAAAAGGTAAGTGTAATAAATAGAGAACTGGATCATGTCACATGACTTATTCCATTTCTACTCTATGGGATCTTACGGAGCCTGTTCATGGATGACATGGTTGCGGTATGATCATAGAAGATATTCTCCTCAAGTGAACCAGCCTATCCTTCCTAGGTAGGGGACTTACATGTTGATTGGATGCGGAGACACCTTTGGTTGTGAATTCTAATGTGGCAGATCCAATTCTTTATCTGCATGGCCAAATCAATAATTCAAGTCACACACTCCCATAATCCGCCTTTTTTCTTTCGTAAAATTAACTTCAACTATTTGTATTGTATAAAAATACTTTGGAGTTGAAGAGAAGTATCCAAATGACATGTGTTATTTTACAATAACCCATGCTTGTAGCAATGAAATACCAAAACCTACCCGATATGATATATGATAATTATAATTCTCTATGATATGCCTTCCCTATAAAGGACCCGAAATACCTTGCTTACGTATCATTGGAAAGTGCATTAACATAAATACGGCAGTAAGCAGAGGCAGTACAAAGGTATGTAAACTATAAAAACGAGTCAAAGTGGATTGGCCCACACTAGCACTTCCGCGTAATAACTCCACTAAAGGCGATCCTATTACCGGAATGGCGTCAGGTACACCTGTCACAATTTTGACTGCCCAATAGCCAATTTGATCCCAAGGCAAAGAATAACCAGTTACACCAAATGATGCAGTCAAAACAGCCAAAACCACACCTGTGACCCAAGTTAATTCGCGGGGTTTTTTAAATCCCCCTGTGAGATACACACGAAATACATGCAGGATCATCATTAAAACCATCATACTTGCTGACCATCGATGAACTGATCGGATTAACCAACCAAAGTTGGCCTCGGTCATTATGTATTGAACCGAGGAAAAAGCCTCTGTAACGGTTGGTCGGTAGTAAAAAGTCATAGCAAAACCGGTAGCGACTTGTACTAGAAAACAAGTAAGTGTAATTCCCCCTAAACAATAAAATATGTTGACATGGGGAGGAACATATTTACTAGTTATATCATCTGCAATTGCCTGAATCTCAAGACGTTCCTCAAACCAATCATATACTTTATTGAGATAGGTAACTAACCCGAGTCCCCCTCTAAGAGCCGTATATGAAAATTTCATCTCGTACGGCTCAAGCAGAAACACAAAAATTTTCAACGAATATTAGAAAAAAGGTTCAAAACTTCATCAGCCACTGAATTGGGTCGATTTGCCTTGAAGATATCAAATAAGAAAAATCCGGAATATCTTCTTTGTGATGATAATGCCAAAAAATCTCAAGTTGGCGCGTCTTTCTTTCTTCCTTTCCCTTATGTTGGTCATTAGAGGCTTCTTGACTTTTCTCTTCCCTATAAAGGATTTGTTTTTTTATGCGTAATATAGAAATTATCTTGTTGAGATCCTATGAATCAGTTCAATTAAAACCTTAGATTCATACTAGAGCCACGATGATTTAGTCTCAAGCTAAACAAAAGGCAAGGGTTCTTCGAATAAGAACCGCTTGATAATCATTTATTGAATCAGTGTAATGACTCGACAAAATCGAGAGAAAAAAAGTTGTCTTTTGGGCAAACAAAATTGGAAGGAAGAAAATTTCTTTTTTATTTTTATTTAAGAACTACTTGAATTTTTCAGTCTGGTTGCGAGGTCTTAATAGTGAGTATGAATCATAGTTCCATTTTTTTTTGATCCACTCTATCTATTTCGTGTTCCAGATACTAGAATAAATAATATCTGACGAATTAGAATCATCTTGATAGAGATAACAGGCCCTTTCTATGTATTATCAATAGGATCAATTCTAACAAGTCACACACTCATATTCCAGAGATACCGAAACAAAAAAATTCCGCGGTCGAACTACCATAATATCTAGAAATGTAGATCTTAAACTAGAAAGGCTTTTTTGGATGGAAAAACTCTGACTTCCTAGTTTTAGTTAGTAGAAACCTAATTGGTTAAAATTCCGTCCAGTAAAACGGAAGAATTATAAATTTCTAAAATGATAGATAGGAATATAGCGAATAAAGCCATTGCGATCCCCATAAAAGGAGTAGTCCCCCAACCCGGGGCGACTTTCCCATATTCCGAATTCAAGGGTTTCAGTAAACTACCTGCACCAGTTCGTTTTGGCCTAGGTTTAGAACTATCTTCAACGGTTTGTGTAGCCATAAATTCTATTTAATCATTGGTGTTGACTTTGTATACTATTCCGTTGTAGTTGTAAATACACGATCTTTTCGTAGATCCATTGTAATCTTGAAATTCTATAAAAATGGAAACAGCAACTTTAGTCGCCATCTCCATATCTGGTTTACTTGTAAGCTTTACTGGGTATGCCTTATATACCGCGTTTGGGCAACCCTCTCAACAATTAAGAGATCCATTCGAAGAACACGGAGACTAATTTAAGTAAGAAGTCTCCCAGATAGGGGGACTTCTTACTTAAATGAAATTATTTTATTCTTTTAGTTGGAGTTGGTGGAACCTTAGGTGGTTCTCGGAAGAAGATAGCGAAAAAAATTATCCCTAAAGTCGAAACTAAAAGGAACGTATAAACCAATGCTTCCATAGATTCGATCCTGGTTTATTTACAATTATAACTTCCACACCTATTCATTTGTCATTTGGGATAATTTCCCATATAAAGAAAGAAAAAGAGTCAAAGAAAGGATGGGAGATGTTTCCCATGTCAAATCAAAAAAGAGAGGTGAAAGATACTATAACAATGTGTATCAAACTGCCTGTTTCCTTGTAGTTGGATCTCCCACTTTTTGGAATGTTCCAAATTCCACTTGAGCATCCAAATCTGGATCAATACCAGCAAAAACATCTCGGAACAATGTTCTAGCGCCATGCCAAATGTGTCCGAAAAAGAAGAGCAAAGCAAAGGTAGCATGACCAAAAGTGAACCAACCCCTTGGACTGCTGCGAAAAACACCATCAGATTTCAAAGTAGCCCGGTCTAATTCAAAAATTTCCCCTAATTGAGAACGCCTCGCATATTTTTTTACAGTAGCAGGATCAGAATAACTTACTCCATTAAGTTCGCCACCATAGAACTCCACCGTTACACCTACTTGTTCAACACTATATTTGGATTCTGCTCTTCTAAAAGGAACGTCTGCTCTAACAATTCCCTCCTCATCTACCAAAACAACCGGAAATGTTTCAAAAAAAGTAGGCATACGGCGTACAAAAAGCTCACGTCCTTCTTTATCTCTAAAGACGGGATGTCCTAACCATCCAACAGCTATTCCATCCCCATTGTCCATTGAGCCTGCTCTGAATAATCCCCCTTTTGCCGGATTATTACCAATATAATCATAAAAGGCTAATTTTTCGGGAATTTTAGACCAAGCTTCTGATAAACTAAGATTTTCGGCTAAACCATTGCTAACTCTTCGATATATTTCTTGCTGAAAGTATCCCTGATCCCACTGATAACGAGTAGGCCCAAATAATTCGATTGGGGTCGTTGCTGACCCATACCACATAGTTCCAGCAACTACGAAAGCTGCAAAAAAAACAGCAGCGATACTACTGGAAAGTACAGTTTCAATATTGCCCATACGTAATCCTTTATATAGACGTTGAGGCGGACGGACACTAAGATGGAATAAGCCCGCTAATATACCCAATGTACCCGCAGCAATATGATGAGAAGCTATTCCCCCCGGAACAAAAGGATCAAAACCTTCTGCACCCCACGCTGGATTTACAGCTTGTACTTTTCCAGTTAGTCCATAAGGATCGGATACCCATATCCCAGGACCATACAAACCCGTTACATGAAATGCCCCAAAGCCAAAGCAAGCCACCCCTGCAAGAAATAAATGAATTCCAAAGATCTTGGGCAAATCCAAAGAGGGTTTTCCCGTCCGCTCATCAGAGAATATTTCTAGGTCCCAATATACCCAATGCCAGATCGCTGCCAAGAAACACAAGCCAGAAAACACAATATGCGTACCTGCCACACCTTCATAACTCCAAATACCCGGATTTGTTACAGTTCCTCCTGAAATACTCCAACCACCCCACGAATCCGTTATTCCTAAACGAGTCATGAAGGGAATTACGAACATACCTTGTCTCCACATTGGATCCAGAACAGGATCAGAGGGATCAAAAACTGCTAATTCGTATAAAGCCATTGAGCCAGCCCAACCAGAAACTAGAGCTGTGTGCATTATATGCACCGCAAGCAATCGACCCGGATCATTCAATACGACAGTATGAACACGATACCAAGGCAAACCCATGGAAATACCCCTTTAGCAAAGAAAAATAGACACGATGTCGCTTTATTTTATCGCATTGAAAAAGACTATCCATATCCTATGTACCTAACCCTTCTAGGGGATTCTGTGTCAGAAAGCGCGAATATTTATTTCATTCCATTAAAAATAAGAAGCCAATTCTGTTCATAAGAAGAAAGAGAAGCAGATCTATTCTATACTCGATAAGTGCCAATATGCAATGGGTAACTTGGCCAATTTGGAAAAAACGAAGAATAGATCGCTACCCCTCTTTGTTTAGCATTCAAATCACCCATTCCCTTTTCTTTATTCAATCTGTCTTACATTCCTTATATGTATAACCTTTCAATCTACGTATTAATAGAATCTATAATATTCATATAGAATAAGAATAAAAATTAAGACAATAAACTGCGGATTCTTTCTTTCTGTTCCATTCTTACGTTTCCATATTAAAGTGTGGTTTTCTTACTTAAATTTAATAATATTAATCTAATATGCCCATTGGTGTTCCAAAAGTACCTTACCGGATTCCTGGAGATGAAGAAGCGACTTGGGTTGACTTATACAATGTTATGTATCGAGAAAGGACACTTTTTTTAGGTCAAGAGATTCGTTGCGAGATCACGAATCATATTACAGGTCTCATGGTATATCTGAGTATAGAAGATGGAATTAGTGATATTTTTTTGTTTATAAACTCCCCAGGCGGGTGGCTAATCTCAGGAATGGCTATTTTTGATACGATGCAAACGGTGACACCAGATATATATACAATATGCCTCGGAATAGCCGCCTCCATGGCGTCCTTCATTCTGCTTGGAGGAGAACCCACCAAGCGTATAGCATTCCCTCACGCGAGGATTATGCTTCACCAACCTGCTAGTGCTTATTATCGGGCAAGGACACCAGAATTTTTACTAGAAGTAGAAGAGTTACACAAAGTTCGCGAAATGATCACAAGGGTTTATGCAGTAAGAACAGGCAAGCCTTTTTGGGTTGTATCCGAAGACATGGAAAGGGATGTTTTTATGTCAGCAGACGAAGCCAAAGCTTATGGACTTGTCGATATTGTAGGGGATGAAATGATTGACAAGCACTGCGATACTGATCCAGTGTGGTTTCCAGAAATGTTTAAGGATTGGTAGTGTCCGGATTTCTTGTAAAGTTATTTCACAGCTAAATTCGTGTTTTCCTCGATTTAATAGAAAATAGAAAGACTTCATGATGAGCAATCATCAGGTTAAGATGGATCTAAACCAATCCATTTTTTTCTATATACATACAACATGCCGACGGTTAAACAACTTATTAGAAACGCAAGACAGCCAATACGAAATGCTCGAAAAACGGCCGCGCTTAAAGGATGCCCTCAGCGTCGAGGAACATGTGCTAGGGTGTATGTGCGACTCGTTCAGATCATGACTTCAAACAAATATAAAAAAAATTGAAGTATCCATGATTAGTACCAATGAATAGGATATAGCTTCTCTATCCTAGATTTCTATGGTATATGGAATTTATGGTTTCCTTTGGTGCAAATCCAATTATCTAAATTGGAAATAAGAAGCAATTCTCCCATTGGTAGCAAATGGTTATCCATTAAGCGGAGGAAATAGTAATAAAAAGAAAAAGGCTTATGCTCCTTTATCTTAAAAGAACGGACTAACAGGGTCAGCTACTTAGCCAACTTTCATAATTAAATACCGTCACTGTATGGATAACTCTTATTGTGAAAAGAGCTATTTACTCTATAATGGATAGGTAGAGCCAAAGAATGTGGACTATACAAGTTCGCAATACCTTTTGATGAAAGAAAGGGCTCCGGTGTATAGAGAGGGCCTCACCGTTTAAAAGGGAACCATAGAAACGATGGAACCCACTATTTTTTTTAGTATTATTAGAATGAATTTGTTATTTCGTATAGAAATAACTGAACGGAGTGGAATAAAAAATCGTGGTTGGGAAGGTTACTATAGCAAAAGCCATTGGAATTAATATTTTATATATCGGAATAATTAGTTTTGTTATTAATGAGAAAAAGGGTGGCTAAAAGAAGAGAAATCATTAGTTATTCATTAAGGTTAATTTGATTCAATGACCAGAGTTCCGCGAGGATATATAGCCCGGAGACGACGAACAAAAATGCGTTCATTTGCCTCAAACTTTAGAGGGGCTCATTTAAGACTTAATCGAATGATTACCCAACAGGTAAAAAGAGCTTTTGTTTCCTCTCATCGAGATAGAGGTAGGCAAAAGAGGGATTTTCGTCGTTTGTGGATCACTCGGATAAACGCAGCAACGCGGGTATATAAAGTATTCGATAGTTATAGTAAATTAATACACAACCTGTACAAGAAGAAATTGATTCTTAATCGTAAAATGCTTGCACAAGTAGCTGTATCAAATCCAAATAATCTTTACACGATTTCCAATAAAATAAAGATCATCAATTAAAGGTATAAATAAAGTAATATACTGGAATAATAAAAGATGAATTCCCGGAGAGGGAACTCCGGGAAGATACAATAAATTAAGATTAAGTGGTAGGAATCAACGAGCTGGATTACTTTCTTTATAATATATATAGGTCTGGCCCTTTCGAATTCGAATAAAACATCAACAATCGGAACTTAAGTTCCGGTTGTTGTTTCTTAAATTTTGGTTGTTGTTTCTTAAGTTTCGATTGGAATTGTACTTTTGCGTTAATTGAGGAATATGTCTATTTTTTCTGGGTCTAGAACCTGTAATTATTGAAATTGACTGGGCTTGAAATTGCTTTTCGTTCTCATAGTTACGAAACGGTAAGAAAGATAAAATACGAGCCTGTTTTATAGCAAGAGTAATTAATCGTTGTTGTTTCAAGGTTAATCTATTTATTCGTCTCGATAATATTTTTCCTTGTTCACTAATAAATCTATTAATTAAACTCATGTTTCTATAATCAATTCGATCTCCCGGGCCAATCCGGGGACGCCTACGAAAAGGTTGTTTAGATTTACGAAAAGGTTGCTTGAATTTACGAAAAGTTTGCTTGGATTTACGAAAGGGTTGCTTGGATTTATTAAAAGTTTGCTTGGATTTACTAAAGGGTTGCTTAGATTTAAGAAAAGGTTGTTTAGATGTATACATGATTTATTCCTTATTTAAAATTTGAAAATTTGAAAATTCACTTCTTTATTTTATTAATTTAGGATCCAGAAGAAGTAGTTTTTCTTTGATCCATATCTTATTTGATTCATATTATAGTATATGAATACCCTCTATACATATGAAATAATATCTACCGGAAATCAGATGAGTTGATTTGTATTTTGTATTCTATACTATGTTTTCTTTATATATTAAATATGAAGTTCTTACTCTTTCTGTTGTTTGGAAAGATCAAACACACGATGTTCCTATTTCTTTATTTCGTGATGAGTCGTATGCTTGCGACAATAACGACAAAATTTTTTGAATTCTAATTGTCCGGGTGTATTGTGGCGATTCTTTTGAGTACTATATCTAGAAATCCCCGTCGATTCCTCATTGGCACCTTTTCGAACACAACTGATGCATTCCAAAATAACTCTGATTCTAACATCTTTTCCCTTGGCCATGAACCTCCTTTTCTTTTTGGATTGACTTAACTTAATTCTTCTACTTATTCTTTTATTCTTCTATTTTGAATCCGAAGAAGAAGAATAAAATTCATTAGAATAATTTTTTTTTATTCTTTAATTAAGTAATAAAAAATAGAGAAATAATTAAAGAATACAATCCTTGTCGAATTAGCAAAGATTTTGGTTCGAAATCCTTTCATTTAATTAGCCAGCCCCGCCTTTTCTATGCTCTGATTTCTGAGGCCTTATTTAGCTTGGGTACCCCTTTAAATTGAATTTCTATTTTCAAAAATGGGGTTTACCAAATTTTTAATGACTCTGAGGTTCAACCCAATCCATCTTTTCTTTCTTTTTCCTTCCGATACTAAAAAAAGATTGAAAAGGATCAAATTTTGTCATATCACGAAGAAATCTATCCCTCCCATAGCAATAACTAGAATTAAAAAAAAGGGAATGACAAAGCATCTGGGAATAAACGATTAATTTCTATCAATAAACCTGCTAAAGCACCAAACCATAGAGTACTTAGCACGGGTGCTACAGAGAGATATGTTTTTATATCCCGCATTGAAAATCCTCCTTCCTTGTTGGAATACATATATGATCATAAACTCTTGCCCAAGATTGTTATGCTATATATAAAATGAACCATATCGACGAAATTTTCCTATCCCTAAAAAAGAAAAAGATGACCCCTTCTTCCTATATATTACCAAGGAAAAGTAATCCTTCTTTTATAGGCGAAATTATATTGGATTTTATATGTATATAATTCCTTAATTATATGAGACCAAAAAGAAGAAATGACACGAGGGTTCTATATATAGATAGAGAAAGAAAGAAGAAGAAAATTATGATGTGGAAAAGAAGACAGGAATTGTGTACAATGGCATTGTACAACAATTTAATTTGGAAAAGGGATGTAGCGCAGCTTGGTAGCGCGTTTGTTTTGGGTACAAAATGTCACAGGTTCAAATCCTGTCATCCCTACCTATTACTTCTTTCTTCTTTATAGGCAGTAGCGACGAGATCAATTAAAGTAAAGTGGGTATAACTTGAATTTGTGGAGACTATACGTACGTGAGATACATTAGGAATAGAAAAAGATTTTCTTTTTGAATGAATGAAAGCGCTCTTAGTTCAGTTCGGTAGAACGCGGGTCTCCAAAACCCGATGTCGTAGGTTCAAATCCTACAGAGCGTGATTCCATCTATTTTATGTCGAAGCAGAGTAAAATAACTTAACAAAATTGAATTGTAACTCCAATTTCAATTTGACCTCCTCTGGTCTGGAGGAGGTCAATCAAAAAAAAAAAATGACTCAATCAAAGATCCAACTGATCCCCACGCCTGTATTGCAAATACGCAGTCACGAATAATCCCGCTAAAGTAATAGGAATTAGGCCTAAGACGATTCCAAATAGAAAAACTTCAATCATTTCGATTTGTTCGAGGGGATAAAAAAAGAGGTACGATCTATCCCTAAATAGTACTCTAAATTATCCACGAATCTCAATGACCAAGAAAAGAATTCCTAATTAGTCTGGAAAAGAGTCGTAGAATGCCAGGAATCCCAAAGAAAGATTTTTCTTTTCTGAATTATAATTATTCAGTCAATTCAAATAAGGCGTATCTTGTTCAAGCCAATAAATAGAGCTGGGGTTATAGTTAAAGCAGCCAGTAGAAAACCAAAATAACTAGTTAAAGTAAGCATGAAAGAGTTAAATTCCATTTATTTTTTTTTACTACACTACATATGTTGGTAAAGCATTTACCTAAGTTATGGAAAATTCATAATTCATCAGTTATTTTAGATAATACTAAAAAACAAGATAGAGTAAGATACAGAAGTGTAAAAGAAAGTGGATTCATCAGATGATACATGAGTCCCTAATTCCGAATCAAGAGATTTGTTGTGGAATTTGTCAATTGAGTAAAGTAATAATATTAAGAACTAGATCATCTAACCCCATTGAATGAAAAAAAGAAATTCAATTTTCAGGGAAATTTTTGAATAAGAGATAAATAAACAATTGAATTTGAAAAAAAAAACTTCTTTCTATTTTGGATAATTTCTTTTTCAATAGGACCCTCTTTTTGGAGTGAACGATCGAATATTCCCCTATTCCTTCTTATTTTAACTGATTGTATTCCATATGGAATAAGAGGAGAACAAAAGCATTCCACGACCTGCCAAGGGGCTGTTAAAAAAAAAAAAAAAAGAAAGCTCTTCCTTGAATTTACTTTATTTTTATTCCTTTTTCGAACTCCAACCAAAGTAGATTCGAAGACGAGTCACTTCAATTATCCTTTTAAGTTCTATTCTATCTTCTGTCTTTCCCTATTTCATCTCGTAAAGTTCCGCGCTCGCAGTTTGGTCAAGAAAGTTAGACCTAATCCAACAAACAATACAAGGATGAATTACGAATTATGAAAGGATAGATTTCACATATACTTGTCCTTGTATTGTGTCAGTATGAGAATATCCTTCCTAAATTATTTATCCAAACCTATTGATCATTAACTTAGATTTTCCCAAGATTTTGGCTGCTATTCCGAATTACTCTATTATTCCGAAGCCAATGAAAAGTAAGTAGAACCTACAAAAATGGGGTTTTCTATTGATGCCTTGAATAACATATAGCTTACCTATAGACAAAAAAAAAATAAAAAAGTAATTATGTTTCGGAACCAGGCAAAACCAGATTGCTGTGCCATAGGAAGGATAGCTATACTAATTCGGTATACTCAAAATACACCTTTGGTACAAAATTGACAATCTCACAAGGATGAAATATCAGTAAATTTTCTATTTACTGGTCGATCCCATCTTTTACGGAATCAATTCCTTTTTTGAATGTACAAAAATTTTGGGAGTTCAGCATGTCTGGAAGCACGGGAGAACGTTCTTTTGCTGATATTATTACCAGTATTCGATACTGGGTTATTCATAGCATTACTATACCTTCCCTATTCATTGCGGGTTGGTTATTTGTCAGTACGGGTTTAGCTTATGACGTGTTTGGAAGTCCTAGGCCAAACGAGTATTTCACGGAAAGCCGACAAGGAATTCCGTTAATAACCGACCGTTTTGATTCTTTAGAACAACTCGATGAATTTAGTAGATCCTTTTAGGAGGCCCTCAATGACCATAGATCGAACCTATCCTATTTTTACAGTGCGATGGCTGGCTATTCACGGACTAGCTGTACCTACTGTTTTTTTCTTGGGATCAATATCAGCAATGCAGTTCATCCAACGATAAAACAAATTCCAACTATAGAACTATGACACAATCAAACCCGAATGAACAAAATGTTGAATTGAATCGTACCAGTCTATACTGGGGTTTATTACTCATTTTTGTACTTGCTGTTTTATTTTCCAATTACTTCTTCAATTGAGAGAAAGAAAGAGACTAATAAGAATTCTCTTATCCCATTTGGAAGGATACCATCCTTATAACTACCCATGACTGTTTTTGTCTCTAGCATGACCAATTGATAAAATGTGGAGGAAAGTAGGGGAAATGGCCGATACTACTGGAAGAATTCCTCTTTGGCTGATAGGTACTGTAGCTGGTATTGCTGTGATTGGTTTAGTAGGTGTTTTCTTTTATGGTTCATATTCTGGATTGGGTTCATCTCTATAGTAATCGGAGGGACCAGATTGTAAACATGAAAAAGTAGGAGCTTAGCGGGTCCTTACCCCCCTTTATCTGATTAGAGCGGAAAGGACCCGCGGAATTTTTATTTTACTCTTATAACGCGAATTGAATCTATTCGATTCACTCTTATGAAGCAACAAGAAAAAGAGATCACTCGAGGATCCAATATCTTATTCCACGAAGGAAGTATCCTGAAAATCCTTGATTTAGTTTCGAGTAATAAACTAATAAAACCTTAATCAAAACTATTCAACTAGCCTAAAAATAAAAAAACCTTCAATGGAAGAGTTTACTTTTTTTTTGCAAAATTTCTGTAAATTTGAAGTTGAACTTAATTAAACAAGCCAAGCAATTTGCTCACAATCACAAGAAATTTTTCCCCCGCCATATTTTCTTCCCCTCTGTTTGTCCACTACCTCGGCTAAACCTAAGCAAAAGAAAAAGAGGTCCAAGAGACAGACCCGAATAAAGAAGAAATAGTAATCTTTGACGAATTAGGAAGAAAAAGGATTCTTATTTTGATACAAGAAGAATCGGCACAAGAAAAAGGCTTTTTCTTGTGCCGAATAGACGATTAAGAAGACCTGCAATCCCTCCGAAAAAGAAGAAATTTTAATTTGATTGTTCTCGCCTTTGCCTTGGATTCTCTTCTTTTGCATGGGATATAAATAAGGAATTCCAGACATCTCATAAACAAAAAGCAGTCTAAACAAAAAAAGGATTTCCAAAATAGATCATAGATAATTCTAGCAATTGCCAATAAATCGAGGCTTTTTACCAACTTGATGGTAAGAAATCCCGGGACCTAGAAATTCATTTCGTACAATTGAACCTTTTCAAACTGTTTCTTTTTGAGAACCAAAAAAACTTGTGCCAAAATAACGGATGCGAAGAAGAACAAAAGGCCTTGGACACGTAATGGATCCTGAAGCACGATTTCTGCGTCCCCCTGACCAAAACCTCCCACATTAGGATTGCTTGTTAATGGTTGATCAAGCTTGATGGATTCCCCCTCTGAAACAAGAAGTTCTGGTCCGGGAGGTATAATATCAATCACTTGGCGTCCATCTGATGCATCAACTATGGATATTTCATACCCCCCCTTTTCTTTACGTAGTATTTTTCTTACTATACCTGTTGACGTAGCATTATAGACTGTATTGTTACTCTTGCTACCATCAGGATAGATCTGTCCTCTTCCTCGGTTTCCCCCTACATATATGGGATATTTTAAGAAATGAGCATCTTTCTTCGTAGCAGGATCAGGGGAAAGAATGGGAAAGACAATTTCACTATATTTCTTACCGGGAACAGGGCCTATCACAAGAATGTTTTTTTTATCGGGACGATAACTCTGAAAAGCAAGATTTCCTATCTTTTCTTTTAACTCAGGGGAAATACGATCGGGCGGCGCTAATTCGAATCCCTCGGGCAAAATAAGAACAGCACCTACATTCAACCCTCCCTTTTTTCCATTAGCAAGAACTTGTTTCAATTGCATATCATAAGGAATTCGAAGAACTGCTTCAAATACAGTATCGGGAAGCACAGCTTGGGGAACTTCAATATCGACGGGCTTGCTAGCTAAATGGCAATTGGCACATACAATTCGTCCAGTTGCTTCTCGTGGGTTTTCATAACCCTGCTGCGCAAAAATGGGATATGCATTTGAAATAGATGTCCGAGTTATTACGTATATCATGATCGATACAGAAATCGATCGAGTTATCTGTTCCTTTACCCAAGAAAAAGTATTTCTATTTTCCATGTCCAATCGCAGATCCCAGAATTTCTACAATAAATTAGATAGGTAGCTAAGCTAATCTAGTTCCCTATACACGAATCTGTTGTCATTCTACTGCAACAGTTGTACTGCAATGATGAATACCTTAAAGTAGGTATAAATAGAAAGAATTTTGCTAAAATGGAAAAGGGCTTTCTTTCTAAAAAAAGATGCTTGCTAATTTGATTAATATTAATATCGGGAGATCAAATGAATTTATGCTTCACTAATTGAATGATAAATGACTACAAGCGAAGGAGATAGACGATTTAAACAAAAAAAGACCCAAAATTTCAAACATGTATCTAGAATTACTGGAAAACTACAAACAAAAATAGTGAAAATAAGCTCGTTAGGAGCCCATCCAAAATCGTTGTAGACCCAACGAATTACTAGTTCCCAACCACGGGTGGAGTGAAATCCAACAAAAAAATCAGTAACTAAAAGAATAAAAAAAGCTTTTATTGAGTCATTTAAATTATAGAAGAATTCCTGAACCCAAGAATTCAAAATGACAAGTTCCTCTTTACCCAGAAAAAAAGAACCACTTAGAATAGCCAAACAGATTATATTTGTCGAGAAATGCAAAATGGTATGGAGATGATCCTCATTATTTATTTTGACCCATTGTATTATTTCCTTGTGTATTCCTGTAGGAGGTTTTTGTACATGTGTCTTTAGTTTCCCTTTTATCATCTCGTCCAAGAGAGAAAGTTCTTCTAATTCTATGAATCTTTCTAGAATCCTTTTCTCTTGAATATCAGTTAAGAGAGTTTCGGATTGCCTGGTATTCCACCAATTCTTAATCCAAAGTTCCAGACATTTGTTAAATGAGGAAGAGACCCCCCAAGGCAAAAGTACGATAAATACAAGATATAGTAAAGAAGGCAATGCTTTCTTTTTTTTCATTTTTGATCTGTAAATGGAGTTGTTAATGAATATGCTTCATTCGCTGACTCTATTCCATTCCCTGACTCTATATGATGATATTTCTATTTCATGATATTTCTATTTCTTTGAAGCAAAAACTCTATAGGTTTGATACCCTGTATCTATTCTTCTTTTTTGTATATTAGTTATTAGTGGAATTTCAGTGCATTGGGTTCTTTCTTAGATCTAGATGGAATGAAATAGTGAAATAGAATAAAAAAAAAGCCCTTTCGGATGAAAAAGGAAGAATAGTATGCGATATATCTAACTTGGATAAAAAAAAATTAAAAGCAAATTTCTCTTATCCTCGTTTGTTCCTTCCTTTAGATAAATACTTAAAAATCCCCTTACAATAACAAATCCAATTTAGAAGGGACTTCCTCCCTGTGTTGAGAAAACTTTTCTTCTTCCAATTCTTCTTTTCTTCATTCAACTCAGTTCAAAAAAGATACCTCAAAATACTTCAATTGGTACGCGCAAGAAATAGGCCAATTCGGCAGCTTTTTGTTCAATTTCTCGTGGAGTAAAAAATTTATCATCAGTACGAGTCAAGGGAATGATCCCCTGGCCCCGGATTTCCATATAAAGAATACGACGAGGATAAAGACCCTCTTTAACCTGAATTCTAATTGATTGGATATCCCGCATAAGGAATCGAAGGAAGACGCGACGTTTTATTCCAGGGAATCCCCAACGAAAAATGCACACTATTCCCTCTTTTCTATCGAATCGGTCATAACCACTACCTACATTCCACAAAATAGTACACCACAAGTAGGAGCTAATGAATAGGCCTGCGATTCCGTAGAAAGACATCACGACCCCCTGCGGAAAAAAAAGAATTTCTTGAGATGGAAGTATAGATATAATATTCTTACCAAGATAACTGGAAATCCCAACCGATAAGAATCCTAGTGAACCTAGAAAAAGAATACAGGCCCAGAAAAAATTACCCCTTTTTCGAGAACCTTTTAGAAGTTCTACCCATATGTGTTCTGATCGCCAATTCATATTAGATATACTAAATCCAGCAGCGGTCGATTGAAATTGAGAGAATAAGCTAAATAATTTTGACTTTACTTTTTTTGATTCTGAAATCGCCTTCAGCAACTAGTACTCCTGTGAAATAATAGGTTAGATACATTGACTTTCTATTCAAAAAATATTCGTTGATTCAATTAAAATAAATAAAATAAAACTCGCTATACCTGGCTCTGCATATTCATGCATTTATGCTCGTAGCCTATATCCGCATCCATAACCGTTTTTCATTTGTGTGTAGAAAGTGTGTGTAGAAAAAGCCACATACCCTACCATATTATATTACTTACACTAAAAAATACTAGACAATCTTATTTTTTTGCACATAAAGAAATAAAGAAGTCATTGCAATTGCCGGAAATACTAAGCCTACTAAAGGCACGAAAATAGAAGGTAAGTTTAAATCCGTCATGGAATAGGTGTCTCAATTCAAATTTACTATTTCTATCTAGTCGAAAAATATCTTAAGATTCTTATGATATAATTAAGTATATCTATTATAAGGAATATTGACTATTGTATTGTATTTTTTATTTTTAGTTTGAAAAATATTCTGTAAAAAAAATGAAAGGATAATAAGAAAATTCCAAAAAAGGAGAACTAATTAAAAAGATTTTATTTTGATTTTCCCATCCTCATGGCCTTTCTATCTTTCTAATCTAATTTGAAATTGGATTCAAAAGAAAGCGGTTAGAATTTACTTCCTGCATACATACTTCTCTAGAAGCGCATACAATAATGCGTGGTAAAGGCGGAAAAATAGTATATTCAATCAAAATCAAAGGGCAAATTATCTTACCTACTATAGATCCCCTACTACCCTCTTAGACTTTAAAAGGCGATATACCACCCAAAGAAAGGGTATGAAAATGCCGGGTGGAGTTAGCTTTTCGACGAAGACCTGTCCCGTGCAGCGAAGCCCTGTTAGTAAGACCCCCCGCAATAATGGATTATAGAAGAATATTATTCCAAATACTCCTCTGGACGCATATAGTAGCATTGCGATTCCGAATCTTTTTTATTTATGAATATGAACAGAAAAAATTCATTGTATCGTTGGGTCGGAGCGGAGGTTTGGTCCAGAAAAATTAGAAACAAAACGTCTACTCTACCGCATTGAAGTCTATAGCGCTGTATTTCCACGAAAGTATAATTCTTACCATCAGGATACGATCCTTTCTTTTGAACTAAACGTCTCTACGATGGGTCCAGGTTCTATGTCCAATCCCAAATCAAGGATTTCTCGCTCTTGATCGGAGTCATAAACTAAAAAAAAACTACCTTTTTATCCTTTTTCTCAAGGTTATAGAAAACTTCCTTATCTAGTTCTAGCATTTTGAAAAAAAAAAAATGCTTCTTTTTTTACACACAGTTCGAGTCACTTGTTGACTCACGATTACGCCTGTTAAAAGTTTCAAACGTCCTCTTTTTTGAAATTGAAAGAGAGTCCTATAAAAAGGTCTAACTTCCAAACTATGTCTTTTTTCATTCATTCTCCTTTAGTTTTTTTCTCTATCTAGAAGTGGAATAGAATAACCCGGTTGAAGGGTAATGATCATACGTCTGTAATGCATTGTATGGCCCAGAATAGGTCCTATTCTTCTACCTTTTCCAGGTAGTCGATGGCTATTCACAGCTACCACCTTAACACCAAAGAAGAGTTCGACCCAATGCTTTATTTCTGTCTTAGTGAATCCCGATTCGACATTAAAAGTATATTGATTCTTTCCCAATAAACGAAGACTTTTTTCTGTAAATACTGCGTATTTGATTCCATTATCATTATCATATGATAATACTATATTTTATTATTTTATTATTTTATTTGTATTTCTTTATTGTATTATACCTTAATATATATATTCTAGATATATAGAATAGACGAATCTCAATTTGTCAAGTCTCATGATCATATCATGATCTATTTTTATTCGGCTCAATCTTTTTTTTCTAAAAAAGATTGAGCCGAGTTTAATTGCAATCAATTAGAAGAATAAAGAAGAATTACTGCATTTCATAACTGATTTTTTTCTCTTTTTATTTCGTTTCTTTTTTATTTATACCTTCTTTATCTTTAGTTTTATCTAGTTAATCAATAGTATCTACCGGCTCGAACTCGAATTTGATCGCCTTCCATACTTCACAAGCTGCGGCTAGTTCAGGACTCCATTTGCAAGCTGCTCGGATAATTTCATTACCTTCGCGAGCAAGATCGCGCCCTTCGTTACGAGCTTGTACACAGGCTTCTAAAGCCACTCGATTAGCTGCTGCACCAGGTGCATTTCCCCAAGGATGTCCTAAAGTTCCTCCACCAAATTGTAATACAGAATCGTCCCCAAAGATTTCGGTCAGAGCTGGCATATGCCAAACATGAATACCACCTGAAGCTACCGGTATAACACCTGGCATGGATACCCAGTCCTGAGTGAAAAAGATACCGCGAGCACGATCTTTTTCAATAAAATCATCGCGCAATAAATCAACAAAACCTAAAGTCATTTCGCGTTCCCCTTCTAACTTACCTACTACTGTACCGGAGTGGATATGATCTCCCCCAGACATACGCAATGCTTTAGCTAATACACGGAAATGCATACCATGATTTTTCTGTCTATCAATAACTGCATGCATTGCACGGTGAATGTGAAGAAGTAGGCCATTGTCGCGGCAATAATGAGCCAAAGTAGTATTTGCGGTGAATCCCCCAGTTAAGTAGTCATGCATTACAATAGGAACCCCTAATTCTCTTGCAAATACAGCTCTCTTAATCATTTCTTCACATGTACCCGCAGTCGCATTCAAGTAATGCCCCTTGATTTCACCGGTTTCGGCCTGTGATTTATAAATAGCTTCGGCACAAAAGACAAAACGGTCTCTCCAGCGCATAAATGGTTGTGAGTTTACGTTTTCATCATCTTTGGTAAAATCAAGTCCACCACGTAGACACTCATAACACGCTCTACCATAATTTTTTGCGGATAATCCCAATTTTGGTTTAATAGTACATCCCAATAAAGGACGACCGTACTTGTTCAACTTATCTCTTTCAACTTGGATACCATGAGGCGGGCCTTGGAAAGTTTTTGAATAAGTAGGGGGAATTCGTAGATCCTCCAAACGTAGAGCACGTAGGGCTTTGAAACCAAATACGTTACCTACAATGGAAGTAAACATGTTAGTAACGGAACCCTCTTCAAATAGGTCTAATGGATAAGCTACATAACAGATCCATTGGTTGTCTTCCCCAGCAACAGGCTCGATGTGATAGCATCGTCCTTTGTAACGATCAAGACTGGTAAGTCCATCAGTCCAAACAGTTGTCCATGTACCAGTAGAAGATTCGGCAGCTACTGCAGCCCCTGCTTCTTCGGGCGGAACCCCAGGCTGAGGACTTACTCGGAATGCTGCCAAGATATCAGTATCCTTAGTTTCATACTCTGGGGTGTAGTAAGTCAATTTATAATCTTTAACACCAGCTTGAAATCCAACACCTGCTTTAGTTTCTGTTTGTGGTGACATAAGTCCCTCCCTATAACTCTTGAATTAAGAATTCTCACAATAACAGGGTCTACTCGATGTTAATTAGGCGTAAATGAAACTTTAGCAAAAATCTCGTAAAACAAAAAGGATATTCAATTAATATAATATCAACTCATTAAAGAAAATTGAGGGCATGCTTAGGTTAATGAATATGTTTCATTCATATATAATGCGTACACCCTGTGTATGTTCTATCCTATAGGAATTCCAATATAGGAATTCGATAGGAATTGAGTTGTTGTTATGGTAAGTTAACACGGTTCGTTATTAAACCATGGATTTGATTTACCAAATCCATAATTATTGTATACTCTTTGATAGATATAGCGCAACCCAAATTAATTCCTAATCCTTATTTTACAAGTTCTTAATAGTTCTCTTTTCTTATTTTGAATGCAAATACCTAACTAAAT
Source organism: Triticum urartu (assembly GCF_056163025.1). Classification (NCBI taxonomy): domain Eukaryota; kingdom Viridiplantae; phylum Streptophyta; class Magnoliopsida; order Poales; family Poaceae; genus Triticum; species Triticum urartu. The sequence continues at coordinate 17,006,521 of NW_028259461.1, read as the reverse complement.
ACTAATAAAATTCTTTGTTGACAGCAATCTATGCTTCACAGTAGTATATATTTTGTATATCGAAGTCCTAGATAGGAAAGTAGAGTAGGCACAGATCCTCCACAAAAGGCAAAATGTATATGAAAAAAAAGATTGATTGAACTTTCCAATGGACTCATTCCATGAGTAAACGATTGAATGGGATTCGCTTGGGCAACGAAATCAAGTCCTGGTCCCCTTTTCTCTCTTATTGAATTAACTAATTCATTTCCTTTTTACTTTTGGATTTTTTTTGATTTGATTTGGCATTATTCAACAATAAAAAAAGAAAAATTTCGACAAATTCCTTTTTTTTAATTATGTGATAATTATGAGAACCAATCCTACTACTTCTCCTCCCGGGGTTTCCACAATTGAAGAAAAAAGTACAGGTCGTATCGATCAAATTATTGGACCCGTGCTGGATGTCACTTTTCCCCCAGGCAAGTTACCTTATATTTATAACGCTTTGGTAGTCCAGAGTAGAGACACTGCCGATAAGCAAATTAATGTGACTTGTGAGGTACAACAATTATTAGGAAATAATCGAGTTAGAGCTGTAGCTATGAGTGCTACGGACGGGTTGATGAGAGGAATGGAAGTGATTGACACGGGAGCTCCTCTCAGTGTTCCGGTCGGTGGAGCTACTCTCGGACGAATTTTCAACGTTCTTGGGGAGCCTGTTGACAATTTGGGTCCTGTAGATAGTAGTGCAACGTTCCCTATTCATAGATCTGCGCCTGCCTTTATCGAGTTAGATACGAAATTATCCATCTTTGAAACAGGTATTAAGGTCGTCGATCTTTTAGCTCCTTATCGACGTGGAGGAAAAATAGGACTATTTGGGGGGGCTGGAGTAGGTAAAACAGTACTGATCATGGAATTAATCAATAACATTGCTAAAGCTCATGGGGGCGTATCCGTATTCGGTGGAGTAGGGGAACGGACTCGTGAAGGAAATGATCTTTATATGGAAATGAAGGAATCCGGAGTAATTAATGAAAAAAATATTGAGGAATCAAAGGTAGCTCTAGTCTATGGCCAAATGAATGAACCACCGGGAGCTCGTATGAGAGTTGGTTTAACTGCCCTAACTATGGCGGAATATTTCCGAGATGTTAATAAGCAAGACGTGCTTTTATTTATCGATAATATCTTTCGTTTTGTTCAAGCAGGATCAGAGGTATCCGCTTTATTAGGGAGAATGCCCTCCGCAGTGGGTTATCAACCTACTCTTAGTACAGAAATGGGTTCTTTGCAAGAAAGAATTGCTTCTACTAAAAAGGGATCTATAACTTCGATTCAAGCAGTTTATGTACCTGCAGACGATTTGACCGACCCTGCCCCTGCCACAACATTTGCACATTTGGATGCTACTACCGTACTTTCCAGAGGATTAGCTTCCAAGGGTATTTATCCAGCAGTAGATCCTTTAGATTCAACCTCGACTATGTTACAGCCTCGGATCGTTGGCAACGAACATTATGAAACTGCGCAAAGAGTTAAGGAAACTTTACAACGTTACAAAGAACTTCAGGACATTATCGCAATTCTTGGCTTGGATGAATTATCGGAAGAGGATCGTTTAACTGTAGCAAGAGCAAGAAAAATTGAGCGTTTCTTATCACAACCGTTCTTTGTGGCAGAAGTTTTTACTGGTTCTCCAGGAAAGTATGTTGCTCTTGCGGAAACTATTAGGGGATTTCAACTAATCCTTTCCGGAGAATTAGACGGCCTACCTGAACAGGCTTTTTATTTGGTGGGTAACATCGATGAAGCTAGCACGAAAGCTATAACCTTAGAAGAGGAGAACAAATCGAAGAAATGAAATTAAATCTTTATGTACTGACTCCTAAGCGAATTATTTGGGATTGTGAAGTGAAAGAAATCATTTTATCCACTAATAGTGGCCAAATTGGCGTATTACCAAACCACGCCCCCATTAACACAGCAGTAGATATGGGTCCTTTGAGAATACGCCTCCTCAACGACCAATGGTTAACAGCGATTCTGTGGAGCGGTTTTGCGAGAATAGTTAATAATGAGATCATCATTTTAGGAAATGATGCGGAACTGGGTAGTGATATTGATCCGGAAGAAGCTCAAAAGGCACTTGAAATAGCCGAAGCTAACTTGAGTAAAGCTGAGGGTACGAAAGATTTGGTTGAAGCGAAGCTCGCTCTCAGACGAGCTAGGATACGAATCGAGGCTGTCAATTGGATTCCCCCATCCAATTGAAGACAATCCAGTGGTTTATAGTTGATACAAAGAAAAAGGGAAGAGGGGTAGAAAAAGTTATTAGATAGCGAAGCGAAGTAAGTCCAATGCTATCTAGTAATTTTTCTACCTACTTACCTACTATTGGATTTGAACCAATGACTCCCGCCGTATGAAAGCAATACTCTAACCACTGAGTTAAGTAGGCAATTTATCACCACAAAGGAAGACCCATTACTTCGATCGATTATATATTGAATCCCTTTTCTAAGCAATACCGCTCTGTTATTGGTCTGTTATATACTAAATACTAAACTAAATACTAAACAGATACAGATCAAAGGGGTATCCTCTGGCATTAGAAAATATTCATCTTGACAAGAAATTATCTATATGTTAAGATATCTCTGATAAGGGCTATAGCTCAGTTCGGTAGAGCAACTCGTTTACACGTGCGCCAATGCTTTTCAAAGGAGCTTATTATGCAATGAACATAATCGATCTTATTGCAAAATCAATGTCTTACTTCATAGATTCGAGAGAATAGGAGAACAGTAGCCTGACAAACAGTCGGTTCAGTCCGATTCAGGTGCCAATTCAGGTGCCTAATCAAATAGAACCCTTATGGATTTGCTAGTTGATAAGGTAAATATCCAGCCCACTAAATGCTAGGCGTAATGAGGATAAGGGCCTCCAAAAAACTTCTTTTCGTTCTATGAACTTTAAGGTGTATGAAGTCTCATAGTTAACTCTTGCAGTGGAACGATAGAGACTCCATTTCACTTAGGTTGATTTAATTTAGACCGGAGGCAGACCTAAGTCAAGGTAATCCTCCTTTGAAACACTTTGGTATTGCTCCTAGATAGATCATAATACAAAAAATCAATCAGAGCACAGGGAGCCATCTCATTATCTTTCCGTAAAGAAAAACTATGGTGGACTAACTGATCTTTAAATCAGTTTATGAAAGAGCCCAATGCAAAAAAATGCATGTTGGGTCTTTGAAACAGTTCAAATCATTTCGATAATAATCCGTTTGATCTGTTTTACCGAGAAGGTCTACGGTTCGAATCCGTATAGCCCTAATATGCCCTTTTTTAGATTTTAGGATCTCTATCCTATGTTTTCTTTAGTTTAGTATAGTTTTCATTTTCTCATTAGTATTTGTTTATAGACTGGATAGGCGCCTGCGACATAGAATAGAGATAAAAGCATTACCAAAGGCTCATTCATCGAAAATCAAAATCATACAGACAGGAAAAGAAAAACGAATTTCTATCAAATCAATAGAAGAAAGGATCCTTTCCCTGATTTGAATCCCGTCCTCCTTCAAATAGGATATCTCTAGACTTCCCTATAATAACTGCAATGATTTTATCCATTTTGCGAATTCCTACTTTGTTTTAAGTATATTTATTACTTTGTTTATAGATACATTATGTAAATTGATCAACTTTAAATAGAAAAAATAAAGTAAAGAGTAAATAAGAAAACAGAATATTCTGTCTCATAGTTCTGAAATAGAGTTCTTTATTTTTATTTTATAGTATTACTTCTCATTAATTATACTGCATAGATTAGTCCTACTATCTTAATTAGGTTCTAATTTAGTAGTATTCTCATTTTTATTTAATAGTCTCTTATTATTTTATTATTAAATATTAAATAAAGGATAGAGCTATTCTTTTTTCTAGAGATTCTAGAGAAAGCGAGACAAAGTGAAACGAGAAAGTTTTCTTTATATAAGAATTAGATCTACATACACCATATCTAAATAGAATGGAAATCCAAAAGAAAGGGAGTTGGGATTCCATTGGATGAATCTTTAAA
>NW_028259461.1:16969526-17001956 GCF_056163025.1 Triticum urartu | reverse complement strand
AACCAGATTTGAACTGGTGACACGAGGATTTTCAGTCCTCTGCTCTACCAACTGAGCTATCCTGACCTTTTCTTGTGCATCATCCTAGTAGAGTATTTGTATCTATGTCAATTAAAAGGACTAAAAATTAATTAAAGTATTTCAAATTTTAAATTTGAAAATGGGGGGGGTAGTCCTATGCATTGTGCATGGTTTACTTAAATAAAACTTAAAAATAGAGTGAATAACCAAGATTTCTTGCCGATACTCTAATAAAAAAGAAATCTATTCAATGAATAGGATAAGATCCATTGAGTTCTCTTCGCATTCCTTTGTGAAAGAGTAGAATGAGAAAGCTAATGAATCTTAAACCCATTGCATTGATAAAAAGAAAAAAAAGTGCATTGATAAAAAGAAAAAAAAAAAGAGGATAAATAATAATAATATAGTATAGTTAGGGAATAAAAGAGGATTTGGGGATAGAGGGACTTGAACCCTCACAACTTATAAAGTCGACGGATTTTCCTTTTACTAGAAATTTCATTGTTGTCAGTATTGACATGTAGAATGGGACTCTCTCTTTGTCCTCGTCCGATTAATCCACTTTTTTAAAGATCTCGAAAACTTTGAATTTTAATTGAAGAATTTGATTATTCAATATTCGATTGGAGTGGATTCACAATAATGAAAAAAAAAAATTATGATATGAGTTTTTTATTTCATAATCATTATCATTTCTAATTTCATTTTTAAAAAAGATAAAGAACCTATATTATAATTAGAATATAATATGAGTTCTGTGATTAATCGTTTGCTATGTCAGTATCTATACGTGTTTATTAAATGTATAAGGTATAAAACCCCTCTTTCTCTAATTTAGAACTAGAAGGAATTCCACTAACAACACAACGTAATTAACTCGATTCGTTAGAACAGCTTCCATTGAGTCTCTGCACCTATCCTTTTCCTTTGTATTCTAGTTCGAGAACCCCTTGTTTTCTCAAAACACGGATTTGGCTCAGGATTGCCCTTTTTTAATTCCAGGGTTTCTCTGAATTTGGAAGTTACCACTTAGCAGGTTTCCATACCAAGGCTCAATACAATCAAGTCCGTAGCGTCTACCGATTTCGCCATATCCCCATTTCCCTCTTCTTTGAGACCAGGATTCCTTGTGTAATTTCATCCATCTCTTAGTTTTTTTTTTGAATCATTGAGTTCATCACTCAACGTAGTCTAGCAGTTCAGTTCGACTCTATTTGAGAGACCTCGCTTGCTTATTGCAATTCAGAATTGAATTGATTCTATCCTTGATGTATTTGCAATTCAATCCGAATCAATATATCCAAAAGTTTTTATCTCCCCCACCTCCCGTCTTACTTTTTTATAGTATTCAAAATTATACTATAACGCTTGATATTTATTCTTTTTTTCTAATCAGAATTAGCAATTTTATTTACTCTGACTCTATGTTCCCCTTAGTGAAATATTAATCCTCAAATTATTAACAAATAATAAAGTCTATAATGATCGAATGAAAATACCAATAAATTCTATAATTTTATTTTTTAATATCCTATAGTTAAGCATATCAAGCTAACTTTATCTTTAAGAAGTTTTAGTATTTTTTTATTTTTATAAGTATAACTTCAAATTTAGAACTAGTTAATAGCTAAGATTAATAACTAATATCTGAGATTTTACGGATTTCCTATACTATACCTATTTCTATTTGTTACACTATTTCCGTTATGTAAGCCCACTTAGCTCAGAGGTTAGAGCATCGCATTTGTAATGCGAGGGTCATCGGTTCAAATCCGATAGTCGGCTTTTTTTTCTCTATCGATGTTCTACGAACAAGAATCTCTTTTTTTCCGAATTAAATGGAGAATCCAGGATCTTTTATGTTTTTTACCTTACAATTTTGCTAGATACAAAACAATAAAATAAATAATATATATACAAAAAAAAAAGATTTTGATGAAATTCCATTTTTTGGGGTACTTTAGTTGATTTTACTCTGTTTATCCTGTAGTTTAATTCAGTTTTAATTTCGATGTATTCTGTAATGTAAATACAATGAAATTAATTGTGTAAAATGAAATTTCAATAAAATAAAAAAAGGAGTCTTCATGTCCCGTTATCGAGGACCTCGTTTAAAAAAAATACGCCGTCTGGGAGCTTTACCAGGACTCACTAGAAAAACACCTAAATCCGGAAGTAATCTTAAAAAAAAATTCAATTCTGGGAAAAAGGAGCAATATCGTATTCGTCTTCAAGAAAAACAGAAATTGCGTTTTCATTATGGTCTGACAGAACGACAATTACTTAGATATGTACATATCGCTGGAAAAGCAAAAAGGTCAACAGGCCAGGTTTTACTACAATTACTTGAAATGCGTTTGGATAATATCCTTTTTCGATTGGGTATGGCTTCAACCATTCCTGGGGCCCGCCAATTAGTCAACCATAGACATATTTTAGTTAATGGTCGTATAGTCAATATACCAAGTTTTCGTTGCAAACCCCGAGATATTATTACTACGAAAGATAACCAAAGATCAAAAGGTCTGGTTCAAAATTATATTGCTTCATCGGACCCGGGGAAATTGCCAAAGCATTTGGCGATTGACACGTTGGAATATAAAGGACTAGTAAATAAAATCCTAGATAGGAAGTGGGTCGGTCTCAAAATAAATGAGTTGTTAGTTGTAGAATATTACTCTCGTCAGACTTGAACTTAACGAAAAAAGGAAAGGTTCATAGAATTTTCTTCCCCTTCCCCTTTCCCCGAACTAAATCGCCCTAAGACCATTACCATTAATTTGTATTTTCCCATCAACTAGCTAAAATTGATTAACCCTAGGATTAGGATCCTTTTTTCTTTTTTCCTCTATGTGTATTTTACATACCACAGTAATTTGCTATAGAGAATTTCTAATTTCTATTAAATCAAAATAAGATAATATAAGATATTATATTATTGCTGGAAAAAATTGTTATTTGATTTGATACATTGTGATCCTTAACGTTGATGAATTAAGAAAAACGGAAAGAGAGGGATTCGAACCCTCGGTAAACAAAAGTCTACATAGCAGTTCCAATGCTACGCCTTGAACCGCTCGGCCATCTCTCCTACATAACTTATTATGGAAAATAAACTGAGTGAATAGCGAGTTTTCTTATTCCTGCAGTACAGGTACAACCGCAACCACTCGGGGGTTCCATAGTTCTATTGGAAAAATTCCTTTTGATCTAAGTGGAAGGATACAGGATTTTTTACTAGAAATTGCGCTCGCTATAAAATAAAAGTTTTAATTTGGGTTTTCCCGCAACTAAAGAAAAAGAAAATGGAAGAATTCTTCTTATTGCATAATAAAATAAAGAAACCTTAGAATTCCGTTTGCATAAGATACGCTACACCATACTATCGAAATCAAAAATAGGGTATGAGACAATTAATAACTTTGAAAACACGAAATAGTTGATAACATAAGTTGTTGTTCAGAAATAGGAAAGTGGAATGAAATCCAGTCTTAGTCAAATATTTCATATCTCTTCGTGTCCAAGCAGAAGGAAAAGGATACAATTTGAGCTGAGCGGAAAATCCATATCTCTCTTATCCATTTAAAGCATATGGATTTAGAGTAGAGCATATGGATCAATCTATTTATAATTATAAGAATCGAATGTGTTTGTTTTTATGTTATTTTGTGAAGGAATGAAAACAATTCTATATAGAATGGGTTGGGAATTATGCCTAGATCCCGTGGAAATGGAAATTTCATTGATAAGACCTCCTCAATTGTAGCCAATATTTTATTGCGAATAATTCCGACAACCTCAGGAGAAAAAAAGGCATTTACTTATTATAGAGATGGTGCGATTTGACTCTTTTTTTTGCTTTTTTTTAGCCCTACCTATACCTCAGTCTTACGAAAAAGAGAGGGGGGTTGGCATAGAGAGAACCAAATTTGTAAAGCAAACAAACCCACGCTTCGGGAAGGTGAGGCGAACTAACAATTCCTTCCGTCGTGTATCCTCGATTGATGCGGCTTCAGATACTTCAATTGTAGATTTGAGTATTGAGCGAAAGGTTACACCTACAGGATATGGTATGGTATGGATTACAGGCCAATCCTACTCTATTAGTATCCGTAGGCAGCATAGGGGAGAAAAGCACTACACCTAGAAATAGGAATCAACAAGAGAAAAACTTTGTTAGAAATTACCCCTTTCCTGATCGGTATCAGGGCTGGGAAGAATGGTTGGGATAACAAACAACCATCAGGTTTGTACTTTGGATACCCCTATAACCATCAAAGATCGTTGAAGTAGCTAATTCCTCTAAATAGGAGGCGTTGAGAACAAAGAAATTATTGGAGCTATCGTTTTCCTCTAGCATTAATAGAATTCATTGGTGTTAAGAAAAACCTCTTGTGGGAAGGTTGGCTAGAGATTTCTTGGAAAAATACCAGCCCCTTTCGGTTCATAATGAGACGGGACTAATTCTATTTTGATTCTATAGATTATTTCGCTTAGTACTATTATGTACAGAAGGGAGGAGCCGTATGAGATGAAAACCTCATGTACGGTTTTGGAACGGAGATTTTTTGAATAGAATGAACGACCGTAACGGATGTTGGCTCAATCCGAAGGAAATTATGCGGAAGCTTTGCAAAATTATTATGAAGCTACGCGACTAGAAATCGATCCCTATGATCGAAGTTATATACTCTATAACATAGGCCTTATACACACAAGCAATGGAGAGCATACAAAGGCTTTGGAATATTATTTCCGGGCACTAGAACGAAACCCCTTCTTACCGCAAGCTTTTAATAATATGGCCGTGATCTGTCATTACGTGCGACTATCTCCACTATAGAAAGAAAAAAAAAAAAGAGAGGATCAAATTTTCTAGTAAATACTAGAAAAAAAGGGCTTTCTACATAGGGATCGTAAAAACAACGATTTTTCCCTATCAGCTGTAGGAAGGAAGGACACTTCACGAGAATCAAAAAACGAAGAAAGTATGGCCTATACTACTACTCTATGGATAAAGTTTCTCAAATTGATAGAGAAAGCACCGTAAAGATCAATTAGTGAGCGACTGGGTCGATACAACTAAAAAAAACTGCTTACTTATCCCATGATATGGGGCAAAATTTAGGAATCCGCTTATGTAATAGAGCCGATCCACTAAGGGATTAAGCAGCGGTGTAGTATCAGATCCCAAAGATAGTAAGTTCTTTTTTCTTTCTTATGGAAAAAAGTCTTTTTCAAGGATTCTATAGAGATTTCATATATGAAACCGGGATAGTTACCTCTCAGAAAATTTGAACGAAGGCTCTATATCTATCTATGCTTCATTCTTCTGAAGGTGGGAAAAAAGATCAAACTGATTATTGATAAAAATTAGGGTTTGAAACTTAGGTAATTAATTTCTTCTGCTTAACCCAAGAACAAATTGGATCGATTTTTGATAAATCGAATTCAGTTAAGATAGGGGAAATTCAGATAGCAATTTCTGAGCCGTATGAGGTAGGAAACTCTCAAGTACGGTTCTAAGGGAAGGAACTTCCTATTCCGACCGAGGAGAACAGGCCATTCTACAGGGTGATTCGGAAATTGCGGAAGCTTGGTTTGATCAAGCTGCTGAATATTGGAAACAAGCTATAGCGCTTACTCCGGGAAATTATATTGAAGCACAGAACTGGTTGAAGATTACGAAGCGCTTTGAATTTGAATAAGACCATGCTCCTTCTTTTTCATAAAATGGGTGGTTTGGTTGTTGATCCATTAATCAAATAAATTAGGTCGTAAGATCGAATCAAGAATTTCATTATATCCATTTCTTATACCTTCTATTTTATATGATATTTCATAAGAATAAACCATAGGGATAGGGTCTAGAATAGAAGTAATAAAGTGAATAAAAAGAGGGGGCAATCTAAATATTGCTAATATATTAGGACCATCTTATTAATAATTCTAATGAGTTATCTTGGAATTTAGAATCAAATAAAAAACCCTATATTATGCTCAAGGAAAGTAGATATAGATAGGAGCTTATGCCCTCAAAAAAAATACACTAGTTTCTTAAATTAAAAATAAAAAAGATTTTTTTCTTACGTCGAGAAATATTTGTTTTTCAAGATAAACAATGTCCGTTAGGCACCTAATCTTTATGTCATAATAGACCCGAACACTTGCCTCGGATTGACTTCAATATATAATTGCTCCAGTGAATAACTAAAAAAAAAATAGAAGGATGGTAGATAGTAAAGAAAAGAACTAATCACAATATCTATCTTTCAAAATCTATCTTTCAAAATCTATCTTTCAAAATATATATCTTTCAAAGATTCACTAAAAAGACAGTTGGCGGGTCTCTTTGTATGTCTTGTCCGGAAAGAGGAGGACTTAATGATTATTCGTTCGCCGGAACCAGAAGTAAAAATTGTTGTGGATAGGGATCCTGTAAAAACATCTTTTGAGGAATGGGCCAGACCCGGCCATTTCTCAAGAACACTAGCTAAGGGCCCTGATACTACCACTTGGATCTGGAACCTACATGCTGATGCTCACGATTTCGATAGTCATACTGGTGATTTGGAGGAGATTTCTCGAAAAGTCTTTAGTGCTCATTTCGGGCAACTTTCCATTATCTTTCTTTGGTTGAGTGGCATGTACTTTCATGGCGCCCGTTTTTCCAATTATGAAGCATGGCTAAGTGATCCTACTCACATTGGACCCAGTGCTCAGGTAGTTTGGCCTATAGTAGGGCAAGAAATATTGAATGGTGATGTAGGCGGGGGTTTCCGAGGAATCCAAATAACCTCTGGTTTTTTTCAGCTTTGGCGAGCATCTGGAATAACTAGTGAATTACAACTCTATTGTACTGCAATTGGTGCATTGATTTTTGCAGCGTTAATGCTTTTTGCTGGTTGGTTCCATTATCACAAAGCCGCTCCCAAATTGGCCTGGTTCCAAGATGTAGAATCCATGTTGAATCACCACTTAGCGGGATTATTAGGACTTGGGTCTCTTTCTTGGGCGGGGCACCAAATTCATGTATCTTTACCAATTAACCAATTTCTTGACGCTGGGGTGGATCCTAAAGAGATACCACTTCCTCATGAATTTATCTTGAATCGGGACCTTTTGGCTCAACTTTATCCTAGTTTTGCCGAAGGAGCAACCCCTTTTTTCACTTTAAATTGGTCCAAATACGCAGAATTTCTGACTTTTCGCGGAGGACTAGATCCAGTAACCGGTGGTCTCTGGCTGACCGATATTGCGCACCATCATTTAGCTATTGCTATTCTTTTCCTAATCGCAGGTCATATGTATAGGACCAATTGGGGTATTGGCCATGGACTTAAAGATATTTTGGAGGCTCACAAGGGCCCATTTACAGGACAAGGCCATAAGGGTCTTTATGAAATCTTAACAACGTCATGGCATGCTCAATTATCTCTTAACCTAGCTATGCTAGGCTCTACAACCATTGTTGTAGCTCATCATATGTATTCTATGCCTCCCTATCCATACCTAGCTACTGACTATGGTACACAACTTTCCTTGTTCACACACCACATGTGGATTGGCGGATTTCTAATAGTCGGTGCTGCTGCACATGCAGCAATTTTTATGGTAAGAGACTATGATCCAACTACTCGATACAACGATCTATTAGATCGCGTCCTTAGACACCGCGATGCAATCATATCCCACCTTAACTGGGTATGTATATTTCTAGGTTTTCACAGTTTTGGCTTGTACATTCATAATGATACCATGAGTGCTTTAGGCCGTCCACAAGATATGTTTTCGGATACTGCCATACAATTACAACCTATCTTTGCTCAATGGGTACAAAATATCCATGCTACTGCGCCTGGCGTAACAGCTCCTGGTGCAACAACAAGTACTAGCTTAACGTGGGGAGGCGGCGAGTTAGTAGCAGTAGGTGGCAAAGTGGCTTTGTTACCTATTCCATTAGGAACCGCAGATTTTTTAGTCCATCACATTCATGCATTTACCATACATGTGACTGTATTAATACTTTTGAAAGGTGTTTTATTTGCTCGGAGTTCCCGTTTGATACCCGATAAAGCAAATCTAGGTTTTCGCTTTCCTTGCGATGGGCCTGGCCGAGGGGGAACATGTCAAGTATCCGCCTGGGATCATGTTTTCTTAGGTTTATTCTGGATGTACAATGCAATTTCGGTAGTCATTTTCCATTTCAGTTGGAAAATGCAGTCGGATGTTTGGGGTACTATAAGTGATCAAGGGGTGGTAACTCATATTACAGGGGGAAACTTTGCACAGAGTTCCATTACGATTAATGGGTGGCTTCGAGATTTCTTGTGGGCACAGGCATCGCAAGTCATTCAGTCTTATGGTTCTTCATTATCTGCATATGGTCTTTTTTTCTTAGGTGCTCATTTTGTCTGGGCCTTCAGTTTAATGTTTTTATTCAGCGGCCGTGGTTATTGGCAAGAACTCATTGAATCTATCGTTTGGGCTCATAACAAATTAAAAGTTGCTCCTGCTACTCAGCCTAGAGCCTTGAGCATTATACAAGGACGCGCTGTAGGAGTAACCCATTACCTTCTGGGTGGAATTGCCACGACATGGGCATTCTTCTTAGCGAGAATTATTGCAGTAGGATAGTGGCTAGGAGGATTTGAAAGGCATTATGGAATTAAGATTTCCCAGGTTTAGCCAAGGCTTAGCTCAGGACCCCACTACTCGTCGTATTTGGTTTGGTATTGCTACCGCACATGATTTCGAAAGTCATGATGATATTACTGAAGAACGTCTTTATCAGAACATTTTTGCTTCTCACTTTGGGCAATTAGCAATAATCTTTCTATGGACGTCCGGAAATCTGTTTCATGTAGCTTGGCAAGGAAATTTTGAATCATGGATACAGGATCCTTTACACGTAAGACCTATTGCTCATGCGATTTGGGATCCTCATTTTGGTCAACCCGCTGTGGAAGCCTTTACTCGAGGAGGTGCTGCTGGTCCAGTGAATATTGCTTATTCTGGAGTTTATCAGTGGTGGTATACAATAGGATTACGCACCAATGAGGATCTTTATACTGGAGCTCTTTTTCTATTATTTCTTTCTACGCTGTCCTTAATAGCGGGTTGGTTACATCTACAACCCAAATGGAAACCAAGCCTTTCGTGGTTCAAAAACGCGGAATCTCGTCTCAATCATCATTTGTCAGGACTTTTCGGGGTAAGTTCTTTGGCTTGGACAGGACATTTAGTTCATGTTGCTATTCCCGCATCCAGGGGGGAGTACGTTCGATGGAATAATTTCTTAGATGTATTACCCTATCCCCAGGGGTTGGGACCCCTTTTGACGGGTCAATGGAATCTTTATGCCCAAAACCCTGATTCGAGTAATCATTTATTTGGTACCGCTCAAGGAGCGGGAACTGCCATTCTAACTCTTCTTGGGGGATTCCATCCACAAACACAAAGTTTGTGGCTGACCGATATGGCTCACCATCATTTAGCTATTGCATTTATTTTTCTCATTGCCGGTCACATGTATCGAACTAACTTCGGAATTGGGCACAGTATTAAAGATCTTTTAGAAGCGCATACTCCTCCGGGGGGTCGATTAGGGCGTGGGCATAAGGGCCTTTATGACACAATCAACAATTCGATTCATTTTCAGTTAGGTCTTGCTCTAGCTTCTTTAGGGGTTATTACTTCCTTAGTAGCTCAACATATGTACTCTTTACCTCCTTATGCATTCATAGCACAAGACTTTACTACTCAAGCTGCTTTATATACTCATCACCAATATATTGCAGGGTTCATCATGACAGGGGCTTTTGCTCATGGAGCTATTTTTTTCATTAGGGATTACAATCCGGAACAGAATGAGGATAATGTATTGGCAAGAATGTTAGACCATAAAGAAGCTATCATATCTCATTTAAGTTGGGCTAGCCTCTTTCTAGGATTCCATACCTTGGGCCTTTATGTTCATAACGACGTCATGCTTGCTTTTGGTACTCCAGAAAAGCAAATCTTGATCGAACCTATATTTGCCCAATGGATACAATCTGCTCATGGCAAGACGACATATGGGTTCGATATACTCTTATCTTCAACGAATGGCCCCGCTTTCAATGCGGGTCGAAGCCTATGGTTGCCCGGATGGTTGAATGCTGTTAATGAGAATAGTAATTCGCTTTTCTTAACAATAGGACCTGGGGATTTCTTGGTTCATCATGCTATTGCTCTAGGTTTGCATACAACTACATTGATTTTAGTAAAGGGCGCTTTAGATGCACGCGGTTCCAAATTAATGCCAGATAAAAAGGATTTTGGATATAGTTTTCCTTGTGACGGCCCAGGGCGCGGCGGTACTTGTGATATTTCTGCTTGGGACGCATTTTATTTGGCAGTTTTCTGGATGTTAAATACCATTGGGTGGGTTACTTTTTATTGGCATTGGAAACATATCACATTATGGCAGGGCAACGTTTCACAATTTAATGAATCCTCCACTTATTTGATGGGATGGTTAAGAGATTACCTATGGTTAAACTCTTCACAACTTATCAATGGATATAATCCTTTTGGGATGAATAGTTTATCGGTATGGGCGTGGATGTTCTTATTTGGACATCTTGTTTGGGCTACTGGATTTATGTTCTTAATTTCCTGGCGGGGGTATTGGCAGGAATTAATTGAGACTTTAGCATGGGCTCATGAACGCACACCTTTAGCTAATTTAATTCGCTGGAGAGATAAGCCCGTGGCTCTTTCCATTGTGCAAGCAAGATTGGTTGGATTAGCTCACTTTTCCGTGGGTTATATATTCACTTATGCAGCTTTCTTGATTGCCTCAACATCAGGCAAGTTTGGTTAATTTAGTTTGTTTTTTTGTACTGTATCAGCACCTAGTTCATTACTCTTGATAGAGAGGGAGGATCTGCCTTTTTAGATTTCTTTTTCTATTTATTTTTCCATCTAGGATTAGAACCGTATACTTGGTAATAATAGCAACGACACATTATGGCAAAAAAAAGTTTGATTCAGAGGGAGAAGAAGCGGCAGAAATTAGAACAGAAATATCATTTGATTCGTCAATCTTTAAAAAAAAAGATAAGAAGCAAAGTTTCTCCCTTGAGTTTGAGTGAAAAAACGAAAATGCGAGAAAAATTGCAATCCCTACCGCGTAATAGTGCACCTACACGCCTTCATCGACGTTGTTTTTTGACCGGAAGACCTAGAGCTAACTATCGACATTTTGGGCTATCCGGACACGTACTTCGAGAAATGGTTTATGAATGTTTGTTACCGGGTGCAACAAGATCCAGTTGGTAAGGATAAAATACCCTTTCGTATTTGTATGGATTTCTGGAATTGATAATCATAGAGGAGCCCTCTTTACCATTCTGTATAAATGGACTATTCTATTTGTATAGATATTGGTAGAGGGGCGTATCCAACCCTCTTTTATCCACTAGTTACCCCTCTTTAGTTTAAGAGTATAGAGCAGTTTGGTAGCTCATAAGGCTCATAACCTTGGGGTTGCGGGTTCGATTCCCACTACCGCCTCCATACTCCTTCTTTATGATATATGCATGATATAATATATACATCATGCATTTGTATCTGGATTTTTTGATTTCCTAAAAGAGTTTTGGTCTAACAGTTTTTTCTCGGAAGAAGCAAAAAAATAAAAGAAAGAATAAAATATGAAAGAAAAGCGTCCATTGTCTAATGGATAGGACAGAGGTCTTCTAAACCTTTGGTATAGGTTCAAATCCTATTGGACGCAATCTTATTTCTATCTATTCTTTAAATAACTATACTAAACTAAAAACAAAGAAAACTTTTTTGCATGATTCAAATGAAAAAGCTTTCTCAACGATTCCTATTCTACTAACAAGAGTAGACATGCAAAATTTATTTGTTACTGAAGAGAAAACCGTTCCAGCTGTTCCTGAATAGCTTCCTTCAAAAGGATTTCCGCTTGCTCGGTGAATGTCTTGCTAGAAGATATAATTTCTTGGAATTGAGGTTTAGTATCTTTTAGATGTTTACGTAACTCATCCAGAAATTTATTTACCTGTTCAATTTCTAACGAATCAAGATATCCTCTTGTTCCGGTATAAATAGTAGCTATCTGCTCTTCCACTGGGAGAGGATTTGCCTGGGATTGTTTAAGCAATTCCCTTAATCGTCGACCCCTTGCCAATTGATTCTGACTTGTTTTATCGAGAGCAGAGGCGAATTGTGCAAAGGCTTGTAACTCTGCGAATTGCGCTAGTTCCAATTTTGATTTGCCAGCTACTTGTTTCATGGCTTTAATTTGAGCCGCGGATCCTACTCTGGAAACAGAAATACCCACATTAATAGCGGGTCGAATTCCGGCATTGAATAGATCCGCAGATAAGAATATTTGTCCATCTGTAATGGAGATTACATTAGTAGGAATATAGGCGGAAACGTCTCCAGATTGAGTCTCAACTATTGGTAAAGCGGTCATACTTCCTTCGCCTAAAAGAGAATTTAATTTAGCGGCTCTTTCTAAAAGGCGTGAATGCAAATAAAAAACATCCCCTGGATAAGCCTCACGTCCGGGAGGTCTTCTTAATAGAAGGGACATTTGGCGATAAGCTTGTGCCTGTTTGGAGAGATCATCATAAATTATTAAAGTATGCCGTTCGCGGTACATAAAATACTCAGCCAGGGCTGCTCCCGTATAAGGAGCGAGGTATTGTAATGTAGCAGGTGAATCCGCCATTTCAGCTACTACAATAGTGTATTCCATGGCCCCCTCCTCATGGAAAGTAGTTACTACTTGAGCTACGGAGGATGCTCTTTGACCGATAGCTACATAAACACATATTACACCTTGCCCTTTTTGATTGAGAATTGTATCTGTGGCTACTGCTGTTTTGCCAGTCTGTCTGTCCCCAATAATTAACTCTCGCTGACCGCGCCCTATAGGGATCATCGAATCGATAGCAATAAGCCCTGTTTGAAGAGGTTCGTATACGGAACGCCTGGAAATTATACTTGGAGCAGGAGATTCAATTAAGCGAGATTCGGAAGCTATAATTTCGCCTTTCCCATCAATAGGTTTAGCCAGAGCATTTACAACACGACCCAAGTAAGCCTCACTCACGGGTATCTGAGCAATTCTTCCTGTTGCTTTTACAAAACTTCCCTCTTGTATCATCAACCCATCGCCCATTAATACAATCCCAACATTTTTGGATTCCAAATTCAGAGCAATACCCCTAGTACCTTCTGCAAATTCGACTAATTCACCTGACATTATTTCACCAAGACCTATAATACGAGCAATCCCATCCCCCACTTGAACTACGCGACCTATATTCTCAATCCCTACTTTCCTATTATATTGTTCAATACGTTCGCGGAGAATTTTATGAATTTCGTCGACTCGAAGGGTTGCCATTAGTGTTTCTTGACTCTTTTTTCGGAAGCAAGGGGAAAAATAATGCCTAAATTCTAAACGAAAGTAGAAGTTCAAGGCCTAATTAATTTAATTATTTCTTCCATTCCAGGGACCCGAGAATGCCAATATTAGCACGAATCGTACGGAAATGTAACTCGGTATTCAAACAACTATTCAGAGTTCCTAGAGCTCCTTGTACGGCCTGTTGGAAAACCCGCTGTCGGACCTGATTCATTGCCCTTTGTTTTTCAAAATAAAGGGTTTCGTTTTTAGACTTTTCCAATTGTTCCAAACTAATAGAAGTAGCATTAATCAAATTTGCTTTTTCTCGTTCTATCTCAGAGTATCCATTCATTCGATACTCATCCGCTTCTAGTTCGACTTTCTGTAATCGAATCCGAGCTTTTTCGAGTTGCTCAATGGTCCCTCTACGCAATTCTTCTGAATTTCGAATAGTACTCAAGATCCTCTGTTTTCGATTATCTAATAAATCTTTTAATGAAAGTAGATTATTTTGTAAGTTTACAACTTTTATGATCTCTTCCCGAACCAAACATGAATCTTTCGATTCATTTGGCTCTCACGCTCCTTTTTTTTTTTCTATAGCTATTTCCATATCTTTTTTTTAAGTAATGAGCCTATCCTCTATCTTCTTTTTTATGTTTATATTTCAATATACCGAAACCTATATAAGACTAGATAAATATTAAGAGGACTCTTCCGCCTAGATAAAAATATATCATGGTCAGCAAAGTTGTTTCTTTATTTTTATTTGCCCTCTAGTTAATAATTTCAATTTCATTAAGAAAAACTAACTAAATAAATGGAAAATGAAAATTAATAGAATTCTTTTTTATTTTTTTTTTCTTCAAATCCAAAAAATTTCTCTTTTTTATACATAGGTCGTCGATTCGGCATTGGTTAAAAAAGGGCAGGGTGCCCCCTTTTTTTTCTAGTAAATAGTTCAAACCATTTTATCGATATGAGTGTTCTATATCAGATAAATTTTACATTAGCTATTTCCCGTTTAAATTGGTACTAATACTAATATAGTTGTAGAAAGAGTACCTCTTTTTGCCTGGACTTCAAGCAGTTTAGCTTTAACCGTGTTAATGGTCTCACATTCTTGGTTTATAGAGAATCAAAGTTGATTTACCAATGAGTCGCGAAATGCTATGGTTCTTCCATATGATTTCTGAATTTATTCAGAAGTAATTCGTCGAGATCGTGCACCCTTTTCTTATTTATCCGAAAAATACTAAAAAATATTATAAAGTGCAGCCGGATAGATCCAATCTATTCTTGAAATAGACAACTCGCACACACTCCCTTTCCAAAAAAAATCAAAACACCAACCACTACAGTTAGATTTATTAGATTTGTTGCTAAAATATCGGTATTAAGCCCGAAACTGCCAGCGGATGGCCAGTGAGCTAAAAAAACGAAAGAATGGGTTACATTTTTCATATGCTCTCCTCTTATAGATAGGACGAACAAAGAACAAAGTTTTTCGATCACTTACTTCGCTCGCCCTTTTTTGATCGGTTTTTTTAATGCAAATAGATTCAATCTAGTAATTTCTTTTAGATTAAGTCTTACGTCTTGTTTGACCGGTGAAAGACTTCCTTTGTTGAAATGTTCTGTTCCCAAAATTCCTAAAATAAAAGGAAAAAACTTTCCACTTTCCTAAACTAAGGACGGGAAATAAGAAGGTGAGCATATCTTCTAAATTAATAATACTCAACTCAGCCCTTCCTAGAATGGGGTATTATCTGTCCCGATAAATAGATAATTCCAGGAGTAATAAATAGGAGTAAATTAAATAAAGTATTGATATAATTGGAATTGTGGAAGCAAATACCAATTTACTAAAAAAAGAAAAAAGTATCTAATCGAAATCGAAAGAATTTTTTTTTTAAGATTAAACAAAAGGGTTCGCAAATAAAAGCGCTAGTGCCACAACTAGTCCATAAATTGTTAAAGCTTCCATAAAAGCTAGACTAAGCAATAAAGTACCTCGTATTTTACCTTCTGCTTCTGGCTGTCTCGCAATACCTTCTACAGCTTGTCCTGCAGCAGTACCTTGACCAACTCCAGGTCCAATAGAAGCAAGCCCTACGGCCAATCCAGCAGCAATAACAGAAGCAGCAGCAATTAGTGGATTCATGGTGAGTAGTTCCTCGTGTCAAAAAAAAGAAATGGTTAAGGATACAATCAACCAATAAATTCTTACTTCTAAGCTCTATTGGGGAGAAGTAAAGTAACTAAAAAGTACAAATTGAAATCAAATTGAAATGATAATGTGAATTGTCCGAACTACATAGAAGGGAATTCCATATCCATATATCGGATTAGATAATGAATCTAACCTAGGAATATATAATATAATATCCTATATATATACATTTGTTTCTTCTATTTTGTTTGCATATTTTCTCATTTTCTATTGAATCGGATTCTAAAATCATTGCTTAAAGTGGAAACCTGCATAAAAGAGGACTCCACTTATAGACATTAAGGATATTATAGTATAGATCTAGCCTGACTCCACCCTCCTTAATGCATATATACTTTGAAAATTCCATAATATAGTCTATTCTATTCTCTCTCCTACAACTCTAGGCTATATATTCATACGCATTTCTAACTATTTTTTTGCAACCAAGCAGATTATCTGGAACCATGCATGAATTGAGCTAAGCTGCAAAAAAAAAAAATACTATTTCCAAAAAGAGTCAATTCAATGATGACCCTCCATGGATTCACCTATATAGGCTGCGGCTAATGTTGCAAAAATAAGAGCTTGAATACCGCTTGTAAATAATCCAAGAAACATGACCGGTATAGGGATTACTAAGGGGACTAAAGAAACAAGAACAACAACGACTAATTCATCCGCCAATATATTCCCGAAAAGTCGAAAGCTAAGCGATAATGGTTTTGTGAAATCTTCTAGGATGTTAATTGGTAAAAGGATTGGAGTTGGTTTAATATATTTCTCGAAATAGCTCAATCCTTTTTTGCTAAGACCAGCATAAAAATATGCCGCTGACGTGAGTAAAGCTAAAGCAACAGTAGTATTTATATCATTCGTGGGCGCTGCTAATTCCCCATGGGGTAACTCTATAATTTTCCAAGGTAAAAGAGCACCCGACCAATTCGAAACAAAAATAAAAAGGAACATAGTTCCAATAAAGGGAACCCAGGGACCATATTCTTCTCCAATCTGAGTTTTGCTCAAGTCTCGAATAAACTCAAGGACATATTCAAAAAAATTCTGACCGTCGGTCGGGATGGTTTGTGGATTCCGAACAGCTATGACAACTGAACCTAGCAAGATAGTAATTACGACCCAAGAAGTGATGAGTACTTGGGCATGAATTTGGAAACCTCCTATTTGCCAATAGAAGTGTTGGCCTACTTCTACACCCGATATATCGTATAACCCCTTGAGTGTTTTAATGGAACAAGGTATAATATTCATATTGTCCTCTGATAAAAATTGAACTTCAAAAAAGGAATTCTTTTGATTCAACCATCTCTTTCTCAACTCAGCAACTTGAAGTATTAATCTTATATTTAGGATACCAAGAAAGCACATCAGATCATAATATATATCAATACCCTCTAATATATATCAATATTCCCCTTCTTTTTTCTATGCAAAAAAAATTCTATGCAAAAAAAAAGATATAGTAAAGTAAGTGATTCCATAAATTTACGCAGTTGCCCAAGAATTCACTATATATTCTTAATCAACGATTTCTTATATAGAGAGAACGGCCCTCACAAATTGAAAATACTAATTTGTTAAGAATCAATCGAATTGAAGTCATAGTGTCATCGTTGGCTGGAATCGATATATTCGCGAGATCCGGGTCACAATTTGTATCGACTAAAGAAATAGTAGGAATCCCCAAAATGGCACATTCCCGAAGAGCTATATACTCTTTTTGCTGATCAAGGACGATCACAATGTCTGGCAATCTCGTCATATATTTGATCCCGCCGAGATACCTTTGCAAAGTAGATAATTTTCTCTTCAAGATTGCCACATCTCTTTTTGGGAGATGGTGGAATTTTCCCATTTTTTCTTCTGCTCTTAAGTCTCTAAATTGAGAAAGTCTAGTTTTCGTAATCGACCAATTCGTTAACATACCACTGAACCACTTTTTATTAACATAATGACAACGAGCCCTTATTGCAGCTGATGCTACTAAATCTGTTGCTCTTTTTTTGGTACCAACAATTAAGAAACTTTTTCCCTGACTTGCTGCATCAAAAACTAAATCACAAGCTTCTGATAAAAAACGAGCCGTTCTAGCGAGATTTATAATATGAGTACCTTTACGCTTTGCCGAAATGTAAGGGGCCATTTTAGGATTCCATTTCTTAATACCATGACCAAAATGAACTCCTGCTTCTATCATCTCTTTCAAATTAATGTTCCAATATCTTCTTGTCATTTTTTCCACACTTCCTTTTTTTTAATCCTACCATTCCATTACGGAATTTAGTTCTTTTTGAAGATTAAGAAAGATCCGAAATAGCTTGAAATAAATAATAATTGTTCCGAGAGAACCTTGTACTAAGATAAGAGTTGGCCATTGATACATGGTATAAACATAACCACCTTAATGAATTAACTGACTTGTTTTACTTATTAAAATAAAAATCTTAAAAATCTAAAATTTGACCTGTTAGTGTTCTAAGTTCAAAAGTCTAGTAAAGTAAAAAATATTTTTATGGGGGTTCTTATGTCTCATAAAAATTGTTTGTTACGTCAGAATCTGAAGAAACTAATTCTGTATGGAGAAACAAAAAATCTCTCATTTCCGACGCGAATAGATTTTTTTTTTTTATTTCGAAATAAAGGTTCTTGTCTTGTGGGGAACGATGCACAAATTTTTGGAATCCGGTACCAACAGGTATAATCCCCCCCAGAACTACGTTTTCTTTCAAGCCTTTCAACCAATCAATGCGACCTCGTAGGGCAGCTTTTGCTAAAACTCGAGCAGTTTCTTGAAAACTTGCTTCAGATATGAAACTTTGGGTATTCAGGGAAGCCCTTGTTATTCCCAATAAGATTGCCCGATAATAGATCGATTCATCCAAAGCTCGTCCTGCTCGTTCCGCTCGCAATAGTCCGATTAATTCCCCAGGCGAAAAAACATTAGACATTCCATCTTCGGAAACCCGCACTTTTGATGTTACTTGGCGTATAATAATCTCTATATGTCTATTATGGATCTGTACCCCTTGGGATCGATAAACCTTTTGGATTTTATTAACCAAAGAGATACGACTTTGGGCTATGGTTAGCTCAGCTCCAATCAAGAATCCCCAAGGGACCCCAAGAATTCTTGGTATACGCTCATTCCAATCCTCAATTCTCCTTTCGAGATTCGGGGATAATGAATCAATTGAACGCGCTTCAAAGATTTGTTCCACTTTTGGAAGACCTTGCGTTATGTCACTAGATCTCGATTTTTCATATATAAACGTAACTAACCTATCTCCCTTGTAAAGGATTTCTCCATAATGACCATTAACAGTTGCTCCTGTAGTGGCCAAATAAGGTTTAGCTGCTCTTATAACAAAGGAATTCATATTTACAATGAAAATTTGACCGGATTTTTTTATGTGCGATTTAAATAGACATACATTTTCACAAATAAATTGTCCAAGGTGAATTATTGCCAATGTCTCTTCCCAAGAATCATGATGGACAAAGTGACAATTCAAAAGGAATGGATCCAACATTATGTTACTATCGAAATTAGAAATCCTTTTATTTTCATCTATTAAAGAGTATTTAAGTTCTTGAAGTACTTGGAAGGTTTGTTTTAAATTGTCAACGAACAAATATTTTTTTAACAGGATTTTATTATGCGTTAGTAAATAGTAAGATGAAGAAAAATGCGATATACTAGCTACAATAGCGCCTAAGGGCCCAAAAATTTCTCGAATAGGAATTCTAGGATTCCATTCTTTTATCGCATTGGGATGTTTTGAATTCTTGAATAAACCAATTCGAGAACAGTTGGATGCCGACAAAATCATCAAAGAGTGGTATTCTTTATTTCGATTCAACAAAGTGCCAATAGCTTCTGGATGTTGGCTAAGTGATTCAATCTTCGCCTTGGAATAAAAAGAATTGATATTGGCGCGATCTAACCTATTATGGGGAATCGGTCCTGCACTTGTCCTACCATACCTTTTTCGTGTATACGAAATAGTGGACTTGACTAACTCAATTCTTAGGAAATCGCGAATAAGATCATTTGCTCTTACCTCAACAAGGGAAGCACCAGCCTTTTCTTTTTCTTCTTGTTCCCAATTCACTACTAAGCAAGTTCTAACAAATTGACTATTTGTGTGATAAATTCTTTGAGTTAACTTGCTATTTTCATGAGAAATAAAATTGACAAGTCGAATTTGGAGATTATTTTCTTCTTGCAAGAGATCCTGCGGGAAAAGTGTTGCTAAATTTCTTCCTTCGTCCATTTCATATGCCACTGTAGGGCGAACGGAAACAAAATACTTTTCCTTGCTCTTGAGAATTTTTTTCCGTTGAACTTAGACCCAATTTTTCCTTTTTTTTGATTCCTTAGAATCTTTTTTTTGTCTTTCTGGCGGTATCAAACAGCCACCTAATATCTTATCCGCCTCTTCAGGAAAATGAATATCTCCGGAAAATATTTTGAGTTCCGTATGGCTTTTTTTTCTCTTCACTCGGACCAGTCCGCCTAGTCGACTTCTTGTATTTTTTGTGAGTTGTGTATTCACTCCAATAATACTATTGTCAAGTATCTTTAGGGATGAAGATCTCGGCAAGATATGAAGTTCTTGAAGAATGAAAAAAAACCGATCTACTTCTTTTTGGTATTTTAGACTAAATTCTTTTGTTCCTCGATGCTCAATCAAACCCTCTTTTTTTAAGATGGAATCTTCCTCTGGGCTCTCGTATTCGTCCTCTGAATCTTCTTCTGAGTCTTCCTCTAAAGTACCATATTTTTCCTCTGCGCTTTCCCCGGGGCTGCCATATTCGTCTTCTGAGTCTTCCTCTAGAGTTCCATATTCGTCCTCTTGGGTCCTATATTTGCTCTCTGGGCTCCCATATTCCTCTTCTGAGTCTTTCTCTAAAGTCCTATATTCGTTCTCTGGGTTCCCATATTCGTTTTCTGGGCTCCCATATTCGTCTTCTAGGGTTTCATATTCGTATTCGTCTTCTAGGATTCCATATTTAGATTCTTCTAGGGTTTCATATTCATATTCGTCCTCTCGGGTCCTGTATTCGTCTTCTAGGGTCTCATATTCCTCTTCTGAGTCTTCCGCTCGAGTCCTATATTCTTCTTCTAGGGTCCTATATCTAAATTTAACAATTCCTGAACCCTTTTTATCTTTTCTGTATCGGGGATCGTCAAAATAAGCAAAAATAGTATTTCTACGTAAAACACCCATAAGGGGGATTTCAATCGAAATCCCAAAACAGGATATTAGTTCTTTCTCTTGTTCTTGATGATATTGTAATGGAATGACGAACCTATTTCTTCGCTTTTTCGCCAACAAATCTGAATTATCTTGAAAAATAGAAGGATAGATAAAATTCCAATGGCCATTGGACATGATTCGATCCGACGTTGAATAATCAAGAATTTCCCTATCTTTTTTACCATAAGTATTCATTTGATCTTGATCCTTGTGGAGTGAAAAAGACGCTATACTGGATCTGCACATACTTACTGACAATATCCATAAATGGCTTGTTTTTGGTAATCGGCGAAGATTACCATATTGATATTCGGGCGCATGGTAAACATCAGTACTCCAGTGCATTTCGCCGTCTGATTCAGAATAAATATGCTTTTGTACCCTTTCTTTAAAATGTAAAGTGGACGTTCCGGCACGAATCTCCGCAATTACTTGTTCGGATTTTACATATTGATCATTTTGCACTAGAATCAAGCTTTTTGAGGGAATATTCACACTATATAGAATATCTTGACTCTGAATAGTTACATGCAAGTCTATATAACATAGAAAAGCAGGCTGCCCATGACGGGTACGTGTGGGGTGAACCAAATTCTCATTGAATTTTATTTTTCCATTCGAAGGGGATCGTACAAGGTCGGCAGTACCCCCTGTGAATACTCCGCCAGTATGAAAAGTTCTTAATGTTAGTTGAGTCCCTGGCTCCCCAATTGATTGACCTGCAATAATACCTACGGCTTCTCCCAATTCGACCAGATCACTATGAGTAGGACTCCGGCCATAGCATAATTGACAGATCCAAGAAGTGCTTCGGCAAGTAAAGGGGGTTCTAATATATATTGGTTGTGCTCGAAATGGTTGTGCTCGAAAGGCAGTTATGAATCGATTGACTAATCCAATTCCAATATCTTGATTTCGCGCGGCAATGCATCGTGAACCGATATATATATCGTCTGCTAATACACGACCAATTAGTGTTTGGACAAAAAGTTTTTCCGTCATCCCATTTTGAGGACTTACAGAAATACCTCGGATAGTACCACAATCTCTTCTACGCACAATAATATGTTGAACTACTTCAACAAGTCTACGTGTAAGATATCCAGCATCTGCTGTTCGCACAGCAGTATCTACAACCCCTTTGCGGGCTCCATAGCAGGAAATTATATATTCTGTCAAAGAAAGTCCCTCGCGTAAATTGCTTTGAATAGGTAAATCAATCATTTGTCCTTGAGGGTCCGACATTAATCCTCTCATACCTACTAATTGGTGTACTTGAGATGCATTTCCTCTGGCTCCTGAAAAAGACATTAGATAGACTGGATTAGAAGGATCCGTTATCCGAAAATTTGAATTCATTTCTTGTTTCAAATATTCACTTGTCGCATACCATATCTCAACAGATTGGCGTAATTTTTCTACCGCGTGTACAGCCCCATAATAATAGTGTTTCTCCAAAAGAAAACTCTGTTGTTCCGCGTCTTGGACTAACCATCCCTTAGAGGGTATTGTTAAAAGATCCTCGATTCCTAACGAAATCGATGTAGTAGTGGCTTGATGGAAGCCCAGAGTCTTTAGTTGATCCAGTATATGGGATGTATATCCCATTCCAAAATGATCTATTAATCTGCTAATAAGTCGTTTCATACCAGTTCCGTCTATCTCTTTATTATGAAAGACCAGATTGGCCCGTTCCGCCATACATAAGTACCCCCTTTTCGGCTGAGTAGGATTCGACAATTGCTGAGTAGGATTCGACAATGGGCCTGAGTCAGTGATTCGAAAATTTAATTAACTTAATTGCCTCAATCTCAATCTGGATTCGCGTGGCAAATAATGATGATACTAGGGAAATCGGAATGCCCCCCGAAAGGGGAGGGGCATCGCCGAATCTAACTTTCTTGTTTAGGTAGTGTATGAATAGGCCTGACTAAATCCTTGTATGGCTTCCTCTATTTCTCTATAAAAAGAAATATGACCAAGAGTGGTTCGAATGTATATCGAACGAATTTCTTTTTTTCTATTTCCCATTATTAGATAGTGGGCATAAATCTCATGATAAGTCCCCAAAGATTCATATTGAACTTCAATCGGAACTTCTCTTGACCCAATGACGCGTTGATCCAGGTTCCATCGTAGCCACAAGGGACTATCTAAACTGATTAGTTTTTGTCTATAAGCTCCCAGTGCATCATAAGAACTAGAAAAATGGGGTTCTTTATCTTTCCTATATTTAAAATTATTATTATTATTGTAATTTACTTTTAGATTTGGGTAGTTTCTGCAACTATTATATCTATTTGCACAAATACCTCGACGCTTTCCAATCGTTAATACATAAAGCCCGATAAGCATGTCTTGGGTTGGTACGCAAATAGGATCCCCAATAGCGGGAGATAAGAGATTCATATGAGAAAACATAAGTAAACGGGCTTCTGCCTGAGCTTCCAAGGATAAAGGTAGATGAACAGCCATTTGATCTCCATCAAAGTCCGCATTGAAACCCTTACACACTAATGGGTGTAAAGAAATAGTACGCCCCTCTACTAAAGTGGGTTGAAAGGCCTGTATGCCTAATCTATGCAGGGTAGGTGCTCTATTTAACAGTACAGGATGTCCCCGCATAACTTCTTGAAGTATTTCCCATACAATGGGTTCTTTTTCCCAAATTTTCCTTTTAGCAATCCTTACATTAGAAGTGGCGCGTTTCGTGATTAAATCGCGAATTACAAATAGCTGAAAAAGCTTTATTGCTATCTCTAGAGGTAATCCACATTGATGTAATGAAAGCGAAGGACCCACAACAATGACAGAACGCCCCGAGTAATCGACCCGTTTCCCAAGCAGAGTCTCGCGAAACCTTCCCTCTTTACCTTCAATTACATCTGAAAGTGATTTGTATACTTTATTGTGACCATCCCTCGTCGGTTGCCCGCGGGACCCACTATCAAGAAGTGTATCCACGGCTTCTTGTACCAATTTTTCCTGGCACATTACTAAATCTGCTGGCGCTAATTCACTTCTTTTTAATAGATAGGCAAGATTGTTGTTCCGACGGATAACTCTCTTATAAAGTTCATTAATGTCTGAAGTCACTACTTTATCTCCAGACCTATAAACAATAGGTCTCAATTCGGGAGGAAGAACCGGTAATAAGCACAAAACCATCCATTCTGGTTCTACATTTGTTTGAATAAAATGTTTCGCCAATTGCATGCGTCTAATCAAAAAAACTTTTCTTATTCGTCTTTTTCTATCTTCCCACTCATCTCCACTATACCCCTCGTCTTCTAATTCCTTCCATTCGACCAAAGAATTCTCTATAATAATTCGCAAATCCAAATCTGCTAATTGTTCTCTAATAGCACCTGCTCCTGTCGCAATTTCCCGATTTCGAAATGTTGCAAAGCCTGGGGTAGAAAAAAAGGGAGAAATGCTGTGGTTACAGGATGCAATTTCCTCTTCGAATAAACCTCGTAATCGTAAAAAAGTGGGTTTTTTAGTGCTGGGCCTAGCAAAAGAGAAATCGCCGTATACTAGGCCCTCCAACTTCTTAAGAGGTTTATCTAAAAGATTCGCGATATAACTAGGAAGACCTTTCAAATACCACACATGAGTCACGGGACATGCGAGTTTGATGTATCCCATTTGATATCTTCGTATCCGAGAATCCACAAATTCGACCCCGCATTTTTGGCAAAATCTTTCGTCTTCGTTTTCAGCTCCGCTCGCTCGAGAATTGCCACAAGCGCAAATCCCGCTTTTTATGGGTCCAAAGATTCTTTCGCAAAACAATCCATCTTTTTCTGGTTTATCGGTTTTATAATGAAAAGTAGAGGGCCTTGTGACTTCGCCAACGACTTCTCCATTAGGTAGGTTTTTGTTAGCCCAAGCCTTTATTTGTTGAGGGGAAACGAGTCCAATTTGAAGTTGTTGATGTTTATATTGGTCAATCATAAAATAGAAATAAGAAAAGAATTTATATTTATTCCGATCAAACTTCCTCCCTATTAACCTGGAAGTTCTTTTCAGATACAAGGAAATGATTCAGTTCTAGAGCCAAAGATCGTAGTTCTCGAACGAGCACTCGAAAAGATTCTGGAGGATCCTCATGATTAGGTATTCTTTTTCCCCAGATCGTAGCATTAAGTATTTCTTGGCGAGCTATAAGATGGTCAGATTTATAAGTAAGTATCTCTTGTAAAATATGAGCAACACCAAATCCTTCTAAAGCCCAAACTTCCATTTCTCCTACTCGTTGTCCCCCTTGCTTGGCTCTTCCTCTAACCGGTTGTTGTGTAACAAGTGAGTAGGGCCCAGTAGAACGCCCATGAATTTTCTCATCAACTTGATGAATTAATTTTAAGATATAGGACTTCCCT
The DNA here is from genome assembly GCF_056163025.1 of Triticum urartu. Classification (NCBI taxonomy): domain Eukaryota; kingdom Viridiplantae; phylum Streptophyta; class Magnoliopsida; order Poales; family Poaceae; genus Triticum; species Triticum urartu. The sequence continues at coordinate 16,976,627 of NW_028259461.1, read as the reverse complement.
ATTAGAACAGGTTGCTCAAAGGGGTCGCCTGTTCTTCCATCAAATATTCTGCTTTTTCCCGGGTACTCGGGTTCAAATACCCATGGATTTTTTGTTTCTTTACTGGCTTCATATAATTCTGAAAACACAAGTTTTCTTGAAGCCTCTTGCTCATATCTCTCATCAAAGGGTGCTATTCTATAATGTTTCTTTAGCAGATCCCCCGCTAATCCGAGCGAGCTTTCAAATATTTGTCCCACATTCATTCGGGAGGGTACTCCTAAGGGATTGAAGACCATATCAACGGGTGTTCCATCTTGCAAATAGGGCATATCTTGCCTAGGCAAAATTTTGGAAATGATCCCTTTATTCCCATGTCTTCCGGCTACTTTATCCCCAACTTTGATTTCACGTTTCTGTAAAATATATACACGAACCATTATGTCGAGCGGGTCCCTTTGGATCCATTTCACATCGATAACGCGCCCTCTTCCACCTATAGGTAATTTCAGAGAAGTTTCTTTTGAAGTGGAAACCTCAAGGCCAAATATGGCCCGTAATAATCCAGCTTCCGCGATATAAGATGATTCGCTCGCTATCTGAGGCGTTAATTTACCTACTAAAATATCACCAGTTTCTACCCAGGATCCCAACCTAACAACTCCATTTCTGTCCAAATTGCGGAGTAAATGTTCTTCTAGATGTGGTATTTCTTTAGTGATTTTTTCAGCGGAGCCCTGGCTTGTCGTATCCGTCTGAATTTCATATTTCCGGATGTGAAAAGAGGTATAAATATCTTCATATACCAAACGTTCGCTAATTAGTACTGCGTCTTCAAAATTGTAACCTTCCCATGGCATATAAGCTACTAATACGTTTTTTCCTAAAGCAAGTTCGCCCCCAATTGTAGCAGCTCCTTCTGCTAAAATTTGTCCTTTTTTAATGGATTTACCCCGTGGAACCCGGGGTTTTTGGTGCATACAAGTATTTTTGTTAGAGCGACGGTGGTTAACTAAAGGAATACTTATAGTCTTCCCACTACTTGATAAAAGTATCTTATGACTATCAGTAGAAATGATCTTTCCCTCGCGTTCGGCTATAATGGAAACCCTCGAATCTAGAGCTGTTTGGCGTTCCAATCCAGTTCCAACAATGCATTTCTCGGACCGAGAAAGCGGAACTGCTTGGCGCTGCATATTAGAACTCATTAAAGCCCGATTCGCATCATTGTGCTCAATAAAAGGAATGAGAGAACCCCCAATAGAAAAATATTGGAAAGGAAAAATACTTCTAACATGAATCTGTTCCCATGCAATAGTCAAGAATTCTTGACGGTATCTAGCCGGAACAACCTGTTCTTCCTGAATACCTTGATTCAAGGACAAAGAATTTCCTGCTGCTATCATATAATATTCATCTCTATTTGGTGATAGATAAACCACCTGTCTCTCTTTTTTTTCTTTTGCTTTCTCAGCAGATATTTCATAAAACGGACTCTCTATGGATCCCCACAAGTGATCAATTCTCGCATGAATTGTTAAGGATCCAGTAAGTCCAACATTGATTCCTTCAGACGTGTCAATTGGACAAATACGCCCATAGTGACTCGGATGAATATCTCGGCTCCGAAAACTTGCGGTTCTCCCCGTCAACCCTCCAGGACCTAAACAACTCACTTTTCGCCCATGAACAGTTTGTGTCAATGGATTCGTTTGATCAAAAACTTGAGATAACGGGTATGTGCCAAAAAAGGTCTCATAAGTAGTTATTAATAAAATTGAAGTTGAAGTTGGAGTTACCAAAGTTTGGGGAGTCGGTTTCGATTGACGTATGAATACTCTACGAATAGTTTTTTGAACTGCATGTTGTAAACGACCAAGAGCCAATCCGAATTGATCTTGTAACAGATCCGCAACCGAACGAATACGTTTATTTTTCAAGTGATTCATATCGTCATCGTCAAGTATACCCGTTCCAAATTTCATTCCAATCAAATGATCCGTAGCGGCCAATACATCTCGTGGTAACAAGAATGTATTGTTCTGAGGAATATCAAGATTAAGTCTCCGATTCATATTTCGTCGACCAATCCTTCCTAATTCACATTTTTGTTGAAAAAATTTCTTTTGTAATTCCTCGCATAAGGACTCCGAAAATACCAGGTCCCCACCTACACAAGCAAATTGTTGATAAAACTCCAAAATAGCTTTTTCTTTTGACTCAATCCTCTTCTTCTCTTTAGCATTCGGGAAAGACAAGAAAATTTCAGGGTAGGAAACATTATCCAGAATTTCTCTTAGATTCGAACCCATAGCTGATGATAGAACTAGAATAGATATCTTTTGTTTTCTACTCACGCGAGCCCATATCCTTTCTTTTTTATCAATTGCTAATTCCGATCTCCCCCCCCAATCTGATATTATAGTGCCAGTGTAGATAGAAATTCCCTTATGATCTAATTCCGAGCGGTAGTAAATACCAGGACTTAGCAATATTTGATTGATCACAATTCGGTATATTCCATTTATAATAAAGGTTCCTAAGGAATTCATTATAGGAATGTTTCCGATAGAAATGGTTTGCTTTTGCACATCGAAACCAAAAATTAATCTCGCAGATACATATAATTCGGAAGAATAGGTGAGTGATTCATACACAGCATCTCTTTCTTTTATCGAGGGTTCTAGCAGTTGATATCCTTTCGCAAATAATTGAAATGCAATTTCGTGATCTGGATCTTTAATTGTTGGAAACTTGTCAAGTTCTTCTGCCAAGGCTTGATTAATGAACCTACAAAATCCCTCGAATTGGATCTGACTAAATCCGGGTATTGTGGACATTCCCTCGTTTCCATTCCGGAGCATCTTAATCTTAAGTTTCCTGTTTATCAAAGAAAAATTCCATTATCAGCTCACTCTTCATCAATCCCTATGGATCGATCTAGCAATCATGGAATCTATATTCTGTTTACTGAATCACATGAAATTCTAGGGAACTCCACATACGTATTTCATATATGTATTTCATACATATGAATAGAGACCATTTGGACGAAAGTTCGAGTTTGCCAGGGGTACAAATGAAATGAAAATGAATTGATAAAACATTCCTACAAAAAAAATTCTGCCACTTATACTTTATGTTATGATATTCTAATCAGATTGGATGGCAAAGATTTCTCATTTTATCTCCTTTCTATGAATGTAATAAAGCCGTAATATAATATACTAGAAAGTTTGACTTTACTTCGATTTAGAATAGCGTGCTTACTTTAATTTCTCAAAATAATTTGAGGGTTCTTTTTTATTTCGGATCGGAGTAGTATAATTGCTAGAAAATTCAGTATTTCATTGTGGAATTCTAAAATAAAGTAAGTCCCTTTTTTAAGTACATGCCAATCTAGTTATCCACCTCTCCCCATATCCATGCTTTTCTTTTATCGTAATTTCACTTGGGTACGCCAAGATAGTCAGGTTATACTCTATATCAGAGCAAATTTCCTTTTTTTATTCAAGATATTTAATTTAATACTTTGAAAAATTAAAGCATGATTCCCCATAGAGATATGTACATAAAGGGGATCTTTGGATAATAATGCTGTTCGGACCTAAAGTTTACCTATACACGGATTAAGCATAAAGCCATAATATTTTATTATGCCATTGAAGGGGGGGGAGATAATACCGATTTAAGAGTAGTTCACTACTGCAATAAAAAAAAGAGAATTCTAGTTAACGGTTCCAATTTATTCTGAATTTTGCAGCCTGTGAATAGAAATCCACTTTTTCTTCTTTTTCATCTCAATAGAAAGAAATGGGAAGTTTTATTGTGTTAACAATGTATGTTTTAAGATAGAATCTATCGAGGAGAATAATAGAAACTGGATCAAAAAAAGCAGGAATAGATTTTTTGAAAAAGATTGGAAAAAAGTAAGTAGAATTATATTCAAAATAAAAGGGGCTTTTCGTAAGAAAACGTGGATGAATACTTGCTGTTTTCTAGATTTTTGATCGGATTTTTTGGCGGCATGGCCAAGCGGTAAGGCAGGGGACTGCAAATCCTTTATCCCCAGTTCAAATCTGGGTGCCGCCTGATCAATAAAATACTTAGGTTTTTTTTATAGTGCTGATCGAATTCGATAAATTTTTACTTCGCATAAGTTCGGGCAAGAGAGTAACTGGGCCTGCCGATACTGGGTTTAGAGAAACCATACCATAGTTCTATCCTCAAACTAGGGTTAGGGTTTGTTTTGACGGTAGTGGCCAAAATGGTTATCAATAGGGGTGAGGTAGTGTTTCCTTATTCTTTTATTATATGAATTTGAATTGGTTCTTAATTGAGATTCGATTTGATAATTTTAAAATACGAGGATAAGATGTCAGAAATCTTGGTATCCAAAGAAAGGTCCCTAAGGGGCATTCTTTTTTTTTTTCAATCTAAGATTCAAGAAGGGACTCCACGAAAGAATATCAAGACTTACTAATTATTATACATTTTTTTATCGTACATCTTATGTTACCTACATACACTAAAGTAAGGACTACTTAATTCTAACGAGAATCAGATTAAATAGGTCGATCAAAAATCAATTTAGGAGTTGTATTATGGATAAAATCTCTTCATTCTTTCATAGAATGATACAAAGCAAGGCTGCAGGGTTTAGGTCAAAAATAAACATTAGGTAAGGTAGGTATCCAATAAATATTTATCTATCGATAATTTTATGGTATATTCGGGCGTCCTTTGCTTAAAAAAAAAAAAAAGAGTAACAAAAGGAATAAAAAATCTTCCTATTCCCGCTTCTTCTATTCAGGACATCATTCCCGTACTCTTTCTTTTTTAAGGAAAAAAGGGCTATAGTATCTCGTATTTTTAATGCTCTCTAATTCTACCAGAATTCCTATAAGAATTTGTTAGGAGTAAATTCCTTGAACTGATTGATCCATGGCCTTAGGGCGGAATCCCTTTTTGACTCTGTACCCTTGATTCCACTATGATTATTGATCAATAGTAGAATAATCCCTTCATAGAAATAGGAGACATAATTTAGATGGATATAGTAAGTCTCGCTTGGGCTGCTTTAATGGTAGTCTTTACATTTTCTCTTTCACTAGTAGTATGGGGAAGGAGTGGACTCTAGGGATACTACTAATTGATTAAGTAATCAAATTGTTGTATCAATTCTTTTCTTTAATGGATCATTTTGCATTAATCATTTTGTCAAACGTTATTCTTTAATCTTTTTCTTTAGTTTTGTTTCACTCCTGTAAGAAACTCTTGTATTGTAAGTTGTAATGTAAGAAAGAGCCATTATACCAATTCAGAATTTCTACTAGAAATGACGAATGGTTAAAAAAAGTTCTATACATAAGAAAATTAGACTTTCTTCCACGGAACTATTCACGGCATATCACACATTTTCCATTTCCTTTTACTTTTTACTATAGTCTATTCTTCATATTATTTTTCTTTCCTTCCATGGATTCTTTGGTCAAGAATTGTCTTAGATTTTTTTATTTTGACCTGATTGAAATTAAGTGGATGCAATGAAAAAAGAAATTGAATTAGACTACTTAACTATTTCAATCTACTAATCTATTCTATGTAGATTCAAAGATAATATAATAGAAAGAATCTAAAGTGTCGTAGAAAAAACTATATGTAGTTCTTTCTACCACACTTTAAGATTCCAACCAGATCCTTTCATTTAAGACTTGGATTTTTTTTATTTAATCCCTTTTTAATTTCTTCAATGATTAATTGGAATTCCAATTAATTATTTTGGCTGACTGTTTTTACATAAATAATAAGTAAAAAAGAAGTAGGAACTAGAATGAACAGTGCAGTAGCAATAAATGCGAGAATATTGACTTCCATAACCTCTTTATTTTTTATTTTCACAATAACTCGGGATGTAATCCCATGGAGAGGAAAAAGGGGTATCTTGTAAATTCAAGGGTAGGGCTTGCATTCTGATAATACTGAATCAATTCAATATTATGAATATCGGATCTATCAAATCAATTCATGGATGAGAGTTATATTTCACGGATGAGAGTTATATAGTATAACATAGGAAGATCCTCTATCCACACTAAGACCAAAATGGGTTTTTTGATTGGATTAGGAATTCCCTCTTTTTTAATCCTTTTCTACTTTTTCTTTTCTATATCTCTAACCCACGAGCTTTCTTAATCTTATACTTTCTTAATCTTATACAATTTCCCTTCCTTTTTCTTATAGTTATACATACAATTATGTATGTATTATATGACCAACTTTCACTTTCTATGGGTCACATAGACATCCAAATAAGCAGTAGAAGTGAGATGGGGAAAAGAGGTCTGAAATAAAAAGGGAATACGATTTATGTATGGATTCCGGTAAAATACCGGTACTCTATTCCATAAGAGTGGAATAGGAAATTAAGATGAGGATGGTATCATCATAAAGAAAGATAGAGTAATATAATATCCTAAATTCTACTAATCCACATATCGTATGTGTGTCTTTCTTTATCGATTGGGAGTAGTGAAAAAAAAATTCCTATATGCCCTCCCTCCCTCTTTAATGAGAGATGCAAAATAAAAAAGTGAAGTAAGGGTGCCCTGTGGGTATTTGATCTTGCTCCCTGCCCCTTTTTTTCATGGAAAAAGGAAATATCAATTTCTCCATTCATTGAACCCTAGTTCGGGACTGACGGGGCTCGAACCCGCAGCTTCCGCCTTGACAGGGCGGTGCTCTGACCAATTGAACTACAATCCCCGCGGGGTGTATGGCATACCCATTCTTAAATAGAACCATAAGAAGATTCGATTCGTCTTTCGTACTCTAAGAAATAGACGAATCATATACTACATACCCACATATTATATTATACGTGGGTATAGTGAGAGTGACATAACTAGTATGTCGTGATTTTTTATCACTAAAAATGGATAATAATCCAGCCTTCAATAAGAAAAACTCTTTTGTTTGTAAGAAAGGAATGAGAGAGATATGGATTAGAAAAAAAAATTTCCCTTTTTTCTTTATCTTTTATTTCTATAGATCAGACATTTTATTTTATGGAAGAAAAACAAAAGGATTTAGTTCATACTCACGAAGCCCTAGATTTTTGGT